>NW_020837972.1:2537313-2712469 GCF_003676395.1 Aethalodelphis obliquidens
CCCTTTCATCTGCTCCACGTGAGGGGTTATCCCCGCCCCGGCAACGTCGTGACCCGCTCTCCCCTCCCTCTCAGCGCTCGACCGCCTCTGCAGCCGGGGGGAGAGGGAAGGCGGGGCGGGCGCGCCTGCGGCGGGGGCGGGGCCGGATGGCCGGGCACGCCCCCGTGTTAGCCCCGCCCCTCATCCCAGCCCCGCCTCTCGTCCGCCGTCTGCACTCCTCCCCTTGCTGTCGCACCGCCCACCGTCTCGCTCCGCCCCCTCATCCTCGCCCCGCCCCCACGCTCTAGCTCCACCCCTTGGGTCGAGCTCCGCCCCCACCGCGCTCCGCCCTCCGCGGCAGACATTTCTCCTCGCGGTTGCTGAAGTTCGGCGGGAATGGGGACCGCATTCTGCTCTGGGCCGATGTGCGTCCTCTATGGAGACCCCACGCCTCCTGCTCCCATGCAAGATTTAGATTCTTGTCCTTCCCGGCTCCCCCGCCCCAATCTGCAGTTCCTGGGAGCGGAGCCACTGCACCTGGTCCTCCACCCCCACCCCCACCCCCAGGATCGAAAGGGAACGACTCCGGCGGTCTGGGGAGGTGTGCCGCTGGGCCATGACGGGGCGTGTCCGGTTCTTGCACTGGTGTCGCTTAGACAGCTACTCTCAACTGTGTGTGTAGGAGGGGGGCGGGGGTGAGAAAGCCATTAAGTCATTTGGACTCTGATGGAAATAATCTGTCTGCAACCCCAGAGGCTGTAACTGAAACATCCCCCTCGATAGAAGTTCTGAAACTTTGATTGTCTCCTGTGCAGGAGTCCAGAGGATTCCAACACCATCGCACTTTATGCGCAGAGGATAGATGCTAAATTATCATACCTAAGACACGTGCTCTAGGGCCCAGGGTTTCCCAGTCACCCAAAAGATAAACTTTGAATTCTCTTTGGAATATGCCTTTTCCTTCCTCATCTATTCCTCTCTGAGAATCGAACCTTCTTTCAAAATCCAGATTCAATTCCCATTTCCTCTGTGGAGTCTTCCCTGTATGACCAGAATGACTTTGTTCAGATATTTGCAAATAGTTGGTTAAGATGATCTGCTTCTACTTGCTACCACACCCAAAATATTAAAAAGAAAACTCATTGTGAATTGTCTTGGGTAAACAACTTACCAAGGTTACAATTTAAAGTAGAAAAAATGTGGAATAGAAAATACACTTGAAAAAACTCCACAGGTCTGTGTTGCTGCATTTGGACCACCCAGAGCTACTGCTCAGGAGGGAGGCACCTGGAAAAGCAGGGTTTTGAGTATGGTGGCTTTTTAGTTTCTCCAGAACCAAGCCTAACCAGTGCTGACTGGACTGGGCAACATCAGTCCTGACAATGGGCTCCCTCTACATGGCACAGTCCAGTCCTTAACAGGGAGGTCCATCGCTACAGCCCATCCGTGACACGCTGCAATATTTAAAATTCAAGGTCACCATCAACTGATGAATGGATAAACAAAATGTGGTATATCCATACAATGGCATATTATTCTTCAAGGAATGAAGTACTGATGCATGCTGCAACATGGATGAACCTTGAAAACATGCTGAGTGAAAGAATCCAATCACAAAGGACCACATAGTACATGATTCCATTTATATGAAATGTCCAAATTAGGCAAATCTACAGAGACAGAAAGTAGATTAGTGGTTGCCAGGGACCGGGAGGAGGCAGGAATGGGTAGTGGCTGCTAATGGGTTTCTTCTGGGGGTGATGAAAATGTTCCAGAATTAGATAATGGTGATGGTTGCACAACTCTGTAAATACACTAAAAACTACTGAATTGTACACTTTAAAAGGATGAGTTTAATGGTATGAGCATTATATCTCAGTACAGTTGTTCAACAAATACAAAGTCATTAGTGGTCTTTTTCATGCAAACATACACATAACATACAAGATACTGTGTAAGGATAGTCTGTGTTCTTTGAAGTCTTAGTTCAAATCTCACACCCTCAGCAAAAACAGCAGTATGCGCCCTGTCCCCCCAATCCCAACCTCCTTTGGCCTGTTCATCCCCCCACCCCATAGCATTTATCACCTCCTAACATACTAAATAACTTGCTTGTTTATTTTTGTCTCTCCTCCATGCGCATAAACACACATGCTGGAGAACAAACTCTATAATGGCAAGGATCTTGTCTTGTTCACTGACTTAGGCTGAGGCTGCCTGGCCCAGAGTCCACACTCAATTATAAATATTTGTTGCATGAATTAATGACTAAATGAATGAGTGATAAGCTCATTGTTGTGTAACCCTCTCATTTTGCAGGCATTTGGGGCAGCTTGTTAACAGCTGTTTAGGAGCACTGGGCTTCATGGAACCAAAATAAACTCTGAACATGGAGAAGAGCAACAGTCTTTCCCTCAGGGACTGTGATGAAAACCCAGTAAAGGGTCAAAAAAGAAACCGGTTTAGATTTTTTTAAATCCGCTTGAAGAAAGGTACAGTTAATAAGACACAGGTCATCAACACAGAGGTAATATTATTCATCTCAACAGTGTAAAGCTGTTTAGAAATGGAGGTGTTTGCTGAGTAATGAAATGTCACCAAAATCTGCTGGGCAGTAAGGGAAGATAGAAGATAACTTCAGATAAGAGGGAAGACACATAGGCCAGGAGCAAGGGCTGGATCAGCGAGCTGGATCAAGTGATAGGAGTGAAGAGAAGCAATGCACATTCACTATCCTTCAAGGCACATCCCTAATCATCCCGAGTATAACTTGCCTTGCTCCTTTCTCTACTTATCAGACACAGCTCAGATGAAAATAACGGAGAACAGGTGCATCAGCATCAGTTAAAGCTGCCAGCCAGACCTTGAACAAATTTCACTGACTTAGGCCAGAAACCACACAAAGCTTCAGGAAATTTTCTGCCATCAAAGTTCTGTTTACATGACCAAATAGCGAAGTTTGGGGATTTCAGATCCATAAAACATATGCTTTAGTACCTAAAGAGACTGTATCTGTTATAGAGAACAGACTTGTGGTTGCCAGGGGGGAGGTGGGGAGGGGAGGGAAGGAATGGGAATTTGGGATTAGCAGAGGCAAACTATTATATATGGGCTGGATAAACAACAAGGTCCTACTGTAGAGCACAGATAACTATATTCAATATCCTGTGACAAACCATAATAGAAAAGAATATGAAAAAGAATATATATATGTATATATTACTGAGTCACTTTGCTGTACAGAAGAAATTAACACAACATTGTAAATCAACTATGCTTCAATAAAATTTTTAAAAAAGAGAGAGAGACTGTATCTGCTTAAATCAAAACAGACATGGATATTCACAGCAGTATTGTCTCCTCTCCCCCTAACCCCAAGCCTTGGGGTGCGGGATCTTAGTTCAACAACCAGGGACCAGGAATCAAACCCACGTCCCCTGCAGTGGAAGAGTGGAAGCACAGAGTCTTAACCACTGAACCACCAGGGAAGTCCCACAGCCATAATACTTTTAATAATAAAAGACAGGAAACAGTCTAAATGCTTATCAATAGGGGATTAGTTAAATAAATTCTTTTATGATACATCCATTTATTATATCATGGAACACATATTAAATAGTCATTAAAAACAATGAAGAAGCGTTCTATGAACTTACATAGAATGATCTCCAATATATATTGCCCAGTGAAGAAGATGTGCATATGGTTATTCTACAGTGGAGGGGGGTGGTGAGGAGGCAACAGATACGTGAGGTATGAACTTGCAAACATGAACAATGTGTGGAAGAAGCTATAAGAAATGAATAAATGGTTGCCTCTGGAGGCATCTGGGTGACTGGGAGGCAGGGAAAGGAAGGAGACGTACTCTTCCCTGTATACCCTTTGAATGTATTGAATTTGTTCCCTGCACATATATTACCTATTCAAAGGTAATAAAATAAAATAGAGCAACCAACCCGCTAAGTCAACAGATAACATTCATTTTCCATATGCAAACATATTCATTCAATAAACCTTATTTTTAAAAAATTTTTTTGAAAGTCTTTACTGAATTTGTTAAAATATTGCTTCTGTTTTATGTTTTGGCTTTTGGCCGCAAGACATGTGGGATCTTAGCTCCCTGACCAGGGATCTAATTTGTACCCCCTGCACTGGAAGGGCGAAGTCTTAACCACTGGACTACCAGGGAAGTCCCCTCAAAAAAACTATATTGAACACCTTCTACGTGCCACTGGAATATGAAATGGGATTGGCCTACAGTTATGGAAGGTGTTAGCATTAGTGGAATCTAGGTAATGAGAACATGGGACCTCTCTGTACTATTTTTGTAACTTCTTCTTCTAGTTATTTACAAGTAAAAATTAAAATTTTAATAATGGATTGGCCATGGGACTTCCCTGGTGGTCCAGTGATTAAGCCTTCACCTTCCAGTGCAGGGGGTGCACTGGTCAGGGAGATAAGATCCCTGGTCAGGGAGATAAGATCCCACATGCATCGTGGCCAAAAAAGCAAAACATAAAACAGAAGCAATATTTTAACAAATTCAATAAAACTTAAAAAATGGTCCACATCAAAAAAAATCTTTTAAAAAATCAATTGGCAAGTCCCAGTATTCAAGTAGCTTCCTTCCTTTTTCCTTCCTTCCTTTCTTCTCTCCTTCCATCCTTCTGCAAACATTGATGTCTCTATGGGGCAGTTAGAGAAGTCATAAAAGATTACAATAAAGTCTACTTTATTTTACAAAGTAATTTTAAGAGTTTGAATCTCATCTTGTTTCTTTAAGGCGATTCAAACTTAAGACATGCTAGCATTCTTCCACAGTATTTATATCTATTTCTGGAAACTTTAATTTATTGTATTTAAAGATCATATAATTCTCTTGAAAGGTACAATAGATGTTACACGGACAAGTAGCGGCAGTTCTTTCAAAACTCTTAGAAGTGTCTCTTCCGCCTTTGAAGTATACCATCAATCTATGTCTACTTTGAGCCTTGAGGCAGAAGGCCAATCTGGGCCCGATTCATCAGTGGTTTAAACCCTGCTTCAACCTGTCCCTGATTTGCAATGGCCACCCAACCAGGAGTCACAAACTCAAACAATGCTCCAGGGGCCAGGCAGGGAATGTGACTGAGTGAGGTGGGCCAGGTGTAAGCAAAAATAACCAGCAAGTAAGAAGGTAAATGGCAAAGGGGCCTCAGGCAGGAACACGCTTGGGAGTGGTGGCCTGGGAACGCACGGCCGGTCCAGAGGGCCACTCCCGAGCATCATTGCTCTGGGGAACATGGGCCCAGGTTCACAGATCTTCCAAGTTGTTCAAAACAAGCAAAATTCCAAATGTATTTGTAGTGTCTCCTGGTTTTAAAATGTTTACAATAGATTTAAAATATTTATATTGCTGTGTGGGGTCAAATAAACACACCTACAGGTCCAAAAAGCAACACATTTTGTGCCCAAAAGACACAGACCAGTGACAAAGCAAATGCTGATTGGACCAGGTCGTAAAACTGTTGCTTCTAGGCTGCTAAGTTAGAGGAAAAGGAAGAAACCCTAATATCTGAGAAGTATAAATGCTGCACTATATAAAGGAGATAGCTGTATGTGTGGGCTGCACCTCTGACCACAGGAGGAGCCTATCTTCAGGATGTAATATTCAATTGAGGTGGAAATGTAATCACATACCTACTTGACAAAGAAAGGCTGATAGTAGATAAGGGGGTCATTGGAGCTTTGAAAGATAGATGAGTCAGGTGGCTTTAACACTGATTATACCTCTATTTGA
Organism: Aethalodelphis obliquidens; assembly: GCF_003676395.1. NCBI lineage: Eukaryota > Metazoa > Chordata > Mammalia > Artiodactyla > Delphinidae > Aethalodelphis > Aethalodelphis obliquidens. Next base: position 2,543,072 of record NW_020837972.1, read on the forward strand.
AGGTAAAAAGGGATTGAGTGAAAACACTAGAAGAAAGTAAAAGCCAATCACTTGCTTTTCTCCAACTGTGTGGGACAAAGTGGCTTAGAACAGAGGTGAGTCAATAAGAGAGAAGAGGGATTTGGGGTGAGAATGCAGAAATGCACACTCCATTCATCCTGGCTGGAAAGCCCCATCAGCTTGCAGAGAAGTGGTAATGAACAGGAATTGTTGACTCAGCATCTCTTCCTGTGGGTACCCACCTCTTCCTGGCCCATACCATCTCTCTGCGGCTGTCAAACACAGGACTCAGCTCCCCAGCTTAGGTGGGCATGTGGCCCAGAATGGCCAGAGTACTCCACTCCTCTAGCTACAGTGATTGGTTCAGAGGTAGGCATGTGACCAAAGCAGGGGCAACCAGAGTCTTCCCTAAAATTTGATCTTTTTGGAAACTGAGGGAGAGAAGGTCTGTCTTCCCCCATGGGATCTCAAACCCTAAGGATTATGTAAATTTAAGGTATTTGTGGCTATTTTCCCCAACCACAGAGAAGATGCTGCTACTGTAGGAGAAGAAGGAGAAGCAGAGGCAAGCTGAGATGAGACAAACAAGAATACGAAGGGTACTGGCTGCATCCTTTGATCCCCTGGATCCATCCCTATGACAAAAGACTCATAGGATTTCCCTGGAGGTCCAGTGGGTAAGACTCCGCACTCCCAATGCAGGGGGCCTGGGTTCGATCCTTGGTCAGGGAACTAGATCCCACATGCATGCCGCAACTAAGAGTCCGCATGCTGCAACTAAAAAAAAAATCCTACGTACCACAACTAAGACCAAGTGCAGCCAAAATAAATAAATATATATTTTTTACATCTTTATTGGAGTATAAGTGTTTTACAATGGTGTGTTAGTTTCTGCTTTATAACAAGGTGAATCAGTTATACATATACATATGTTCCCATATCTCTTCCCTCTTGAGGTTCCTTCCTATCCACCCTCCCTATCCCACCCCTCTAGGTGGTCACAAAGCACCGAGCTGATCTCCCTGTGCTATGCGGCTATTTCCCACTAGCTATCTGTTTTACGTTTGGTAGTGTATATATGTCCATGCCACTCTCTCACTTTGTCACAGCTTACCCTTCCCCCTCCCCATATCCTCAAGTCCATTCTCTAGTAGGTCTGTGTCTTTATTCCTGTCTTACCCCTAGGTTCTTCATGACTTTTTTTCCTTAGATTCCATGTATATGTGTTAGCATACGGTATTTGTCTTTCTCTTTCTGACTTACTTCACTCTGTATGACAGACTCTAGGTCCATCCACCTCATCACAAATAGCTCAATTTCGTTTCATTTTATGGCTGAGTAATATCCCATTGTATATATGTACCACATCTTCTTTATCCATTCATCCGATGATGGACACTTAGGTTGTTTCCATCTCCGGGCTATTGTAAATAGAGCTGCAGTGAACATTTTGGTACATGACTCTTTTTGAATTATGGTTTTCTCAGGGTATATGCCCAGTAGTGGGATTGCTGGGTCATATGGTAGTTCTATTTGTAGTTTTTTAAGGAACCTCCATACTGTTCTCCATAGTGGCTGTACCACTTCACATTCCCACCAGCAATGCAAGAGTGTTCCCTTTTCTCCACACCCTCTCCAGCATCTATTGTTTGTAGATTTTTTGATGATGGCCATTCTGACTGGTGTGAGATGATATCTCATTGTAGTTTTGATTTGCATTTCTCTAATGATTAATGATGTTGAGCATTCTTTCATATGTTTGTTGGCACTCTGTACATCTTCTTTGGAGAAATGTCTATTTAGGTCTTCTGCCCATTTTTGGATTGGGTTGTTTGTTTTTTTGTTATTGAGCTGCATGAGCTGCTTATAAATTTTGGAGATTAATCCTTTGTCAGTTGCTTCATTAGCAAATATTTTCTCCCATTCTGAGGGTTGCCTTTTGGTCTTGTTTATAGTTTCCTTTGCTGTGCAAAGGCTTTGAAGTTTCATTAGGTTCCATTTGTTTATTTTTGGTTTTATTTCCATTTCTCTAGGAGGTGGGTCAAAAAGGATCTTCCTGTGATTTATGTCATAGAGTGTTCTGCCTATGTTTTCCTCTAAGAGTTTGATAGTTTCTGGCCTTACATTTAGGTCTTTAATCCATTTTGAGCTTATTTTTGTGTATGGTGTTAGGGAGTGTTCTAATCTCATACTTTTACATGTACCTGTCCAGTTTTCCCAGCACCACTTATTGAAGAGGCTGTCCTTTCACCACTGTACGTTCCTGCCTCCTTTATCAAAGATAAGGTGACCATATGTGTGTGGGTTTATCTCTGGGCTTTCTATTCTGTTCCATTGATCTATCTTTCTGTTTTTGTGCCAGTACCATACTGTCTTGATTACTGTAGCTTTGTAGTATAGTCTGAAGTCAGGGAGCCTGATTCCTCCAGCTCTGTTTTTCATTCTCAAGATTGCTTTGGCTATTCGGGGTCTTTTGTTTTTCCATACAAATTGTGAAATTTTTTGTTCTAGTTCTCTGAAAAATGCCAGTGGTAGTTTGATAGGGATTGCATTGAATCTGTAGATTGCTTTGGGTAGTAGAGTCATTTTCACAATGTTGATTCTTCCAATCCAAGAACATGGTATATCTCTCCATCTATTTGTAACATCTCTAATTTCTTTCATCAGTGTCTTATAATTTTCTGCATACAGGTCTTTTGTCTCCTTAGGTAGGTTTATTCCTAGATATTTTATTCTTTTTGTTGCAATGGTAAATGGGAGTGTTTTCTTGATTTCACTTTCAGATTTTTCATCATTAGTGTATAGGAATGCCAGAGATTTCTGTGCATTAATTTTGTATCCTGCTACTTTACCAAATTCATTGATTAGTTCTAGTAGTTTTCTGGTAGTAAATAAATAAATATTAAAAAAAAAAGACTCATGTCAAATACAACAGTAAAAAAGGTGCCTAGTTCAATGATAGTTGCAGCAGCAGCAATAGGCAGTAAACACACACACACACACACACACACACACACACACAATGAAACTCTGAGATTGAGGTAGATCGAGAAACCCACATTTTGCTAAAAGCAATTGAGTCAATCAGTTTCATCTTGAGAGCTCTAGTATCTATCACGCCCCCCAAATTTTTGCAAGTCGAGAAAAATGAAAGAATTCCAAAACAAAAGATCTAAAATAAAGAAGTATTCAATATATTAACTGAGTGGATGAATGAATGAATGAATGAATGAGTACATACTCAGACTAGAGTTCCTTGTCATTTCAATTTGAGAAAACTTGGAGGAAATAGCTCACTACATAGAAAACAACAAAACTGTAATCTCCAAAATGTGACATGGAATTCAGAGAGGCCTCACATTTTACTGCTCAAAGGCACCTTAGAAATCATATAAGTGTTGTTTGTTTGACAGATAAGAAAACCAAGACCTAGAACCCACAACAAGCTAATAGATGGACGCAAATTATAGAGTACAGCTTTCCCCAGCCTTCGACATCTCCTCATTTATGTACAAGTGCTGTCTGGCAACACTTAAACACTGGGCACAGAAGTGCTGTGGAAGAGAGAAGTCCCACACTTCTGCTTTATTTGTTTGTGTGTTTGGGGCACTGGCTTGCAGCAGTGCCACCTTCTCCTGCCCTGGTCAGCTGGAGCCTTGAGGCTCTTGGAAGCCACAGCTCAGGCACCAAGGAGCTGACAGTCCTTTCCCAAGAACAGCTTTATGAGTGGCCTTACTTCTGCCTTTCATACTTATTCCTGCCTCTGGGCATCTTTCCTGTTTTCATCTTAGATAGAAGGAAGAAGAGAAAAATCAAGAAACAGCAACCTGAAATGAATTTCTCATTATTGAATGAGAAAGAGGTTTAAAAGATGCCAAAGAACTGGACTCCCCTGGTGGTCCAGCGGTTAAGACTCCATGCTCCCAGCGCAGGGGGCCCGGGTTTGATCCCTGGTCAGGGAACTAGATCCCACATGCCACAACTAAGACCCGGTGCAGCCAAATAAATAAATATATTTTTAAAAAAAGATACCAAAGAATTGATGATGCAGAGTGGGAACTGGGGCAACCCCTTTAGGAGACAATCTGGCAAAATCTATCAGAATTTAACATTCATTTGCCCTTTGGATCAAACAAGCCCACTAGAGTAAACTTATTCTACAGATTCCCTTACACTTGCTGTAAAGATTTATTTATAAGGATGTTCACTGTAGCACTGTTCATAGAAGCCAAAGAGTGCAAACAACCTGTGTTCACCAATAGAGCGCAAGTTATGGACAAATGATAAGGTAGACAAGATTTGCTTCAAAATAATGCACTGGGGGAGGGAGCAGGGCTGGGGTACAAATGAAACAAGATTGGCCAGATGATGGTAATTACTGAAGCAGGGTGTTGGATACATGGAACTCCCTTTTGCTGTTCTCTTGTATATGTTTGAAATTTTCCATGATAAAAATTTTTAAGTATTTAAATTATGATATGTCCATTAACAGAATATTCTGTATAGGTTAAAAATTATATAGGATGTGCTATATGCACTGATACAGCAGGAGTTCCGAGACATATTGTTACATACAAAATACAGTGTACATTATAACATACACAGTATTTTCCCAATTTATTTTTCTCTCTGGTCCTCAGGTATATAGAATTAAATTAGCCTTGGCACACACATTATTTGTCCATACATGGCCCACTTTTATTTGGTTAGCTAATTAGTTTTAATAATAGAATACCACTCATGATCCCACTGAATTTCATTTTGGATGAAATGAAAACTAGGACCTTGAAAATAACCTATAGGCTATTGTATAATGTGACATGAATTATGTTAAGAGAAGCATTACTCACAAGAGCAAAAACTTGGGAGATAGCCCAAATGCACATCAACATAAGAACGAAATGAATAAATTCTGACATATCTATGCAATGAAATATTATACCAGTCAAAACAAGTAAACTTCAACGACTTAGAACAATATGGATGAATATTAGCAATATAACATTAAGTGAAAAAAAGATCCGCAAAGATTATATTCATTGTGATATCCTTTTATAAAGTTAAAAGTAACTGATTTGGGAAAAAACTCAGCATTATATATTAATGCAATTAAAGTATATAAAAGGAAAGCCAGGGATTCAAGATGAATAACTCAATGGGGGAAGGCAGGGTCATGAGATGGAGGTATCTTATCGTTAGATATCCATTTCTGTAAAACAAACAAACATATATGTATGTATACATTTTTTTCCCCTGGAATGTACAGAAGAAACTGTTATTCAGAATTGTTTGAATAAAGGAAAAAATTGTAAGTCTGGGATGGGAGAGAGACTAAACATAATCCTTTCTCTTATAACAGAAATCCAACTCAAACAGGCTTAAGCAAAAAAAAAAAAAAAAAAAAAAAAAGTGGGGGGTGGATTTAATGATTCACATAACCGCAAGGTCCAGAGATAATTTTGGTTTCAGACACAGCTGAGTTCAGGGGCTCAAAGGATGTTATCAAGCACCTTCTTCCTCCAGCTCTTAGCTCTGCTTTCTTCTATGACGTCATTTTTCTCGGTTTCTACTCAGTAACCCCTTCCAGGGGGTTGTCTTCCAGGCTCACATCATCCTGTCTTCCAGGCTCACATCATCCACGTTGCCAACACTCCCAGGGAAGGCAGAGCTTCTTTACTCTCGTTTCCACCCCGTCATAACTTGACTCTCATTGGCCAGAGCTGGTTTACGTACACCACAGTGAACCAATCACTATGGCCAGGGGGATGGACTATGCTGATTGACTAGGCCTGGCTCAAGGTGTTCTTTGGACCTGGAGAAGAGGGTCAGTCCCTTCCAGCCACAGGGACTGAGATTGACTGATGACTGGAGGGGGAATGGATGCTGGGCAGGCAAAACCCACAAAAGCAAAACTAGATGCAATAGTCACCTCCTCCTTCCCCGGCTCCCTACCCCTGCATGGACAGGTGTTCCTCCCCTGTTCTCCTGGCACCTTAAGCAGATCCCTTTTAGAGTTTCGATCACATTGACAACATTCCTCCATTTGTGTGCCTGTTTCCTCCTACTGGACCGTTTAATTCCTTGAGGACAACGACTATGCCTTTCACTTAGGCAGTAATTCCTGCCAAAATGCCTTACATACAGTTGGCACATTATAAATATTTGCTAAATGAATGAATAGCTTCAGTCTATGCTAAAATAAAGTCCTGACATTCAAACCAACCTGCCTCTTCTGCACCTTCCACAGCCTATAGGTCAGCAACCACCTCTAAGCCTTCATCCTGCTACTCCCTTGGCCTGATTGCCCTCCCTCCACACCCAAAGGGTTCACAATGGAGGGATCTGGAAAGGTTGGCCAAGCAGTTTTCTGACAACAAGACCTTGCAATTGAAATTTCTGTAATATAAACCTTTTGACTAGTCTGCTCAACTTCTCATCTCCACTTTTCTTTCTTTTTTTATAAGGTATTATTATTATTTTAAATTATTTATCTATTTATTTGGCTGATTTGGGTCTTAGTTGTGGCAGGCGGGATGCTTGTTGCATCATGCAGGTTCTTCGTTACAGCGCACGGGCTTCTCTCTAGTTGTGGCGCAGGCTCCAGAGCCCGCGGGCTCAGTAGTTGTGGCATGCAGGCTTAGTTGACCCACGGCACGTGGGATCTTAGTTCCCTGACCAGGGATCGAATCCACGTCCTCCGCATTGGAAGGCAGACTCCTAACCACTGAATCACCAGGGAAGTCCCTCATCTCCACTTAAAGTTAATCCACACTCACTTGAGACTGTTTGAACAAAAGCACCCTCCCTTGCAATAGCTGGTTCTCTGACTGAAGAAGTCAGGACCAGGTGCTAGTGAGTTGATGGGCAGTGTTGGAGCCAGGAGGGCTGGGGAGGCTGTTTCCTACCATGTGAGATGATAAGAGCAACTCCTGTTTGTTGAGCATTTATTATGTGCCAGGCTTTGTGCCAAGGGCTTTGCACGTGTTATCACCTTTGATCCCTCCATGGGAAGCACAGCAACCCCATTTAGTGGTGGGGAAGTGGCATGTGTGCCTGAGGTCGCAGAGGTAATAAATGGTGAGGCTAGGATTGGACCCAGCTCTGATGCTATCACCCTTGCTCTTAACCCAAAAATAGAGGGAGGAATAAAATTAATGTTCAGTTAGAAGTAGAGTTGGGAGACTATGTAATCCCAGAAAAAGAGAGAGAAGGGGTCAGTGGCCTCCTGGTCTCCTGATGGCTTTGCTAGTCCTGGCCCCTGTCCTTTTTTTTTTTTTTTTTAACAAGTTACATATATCATTACAGAGTCTTGTGGGAAGTTCATAAGCCATTTTTAAAAATTTGTTTATTTATTTATTTTTGGCTGTGTTGGGCCTTCGTTGCTACGCACGGGCTTACTCTAATTGTGGCGAACAGGGCTACTCTTTGTTGCGGTGCACGGGCTTCTCATTGCGGTGGCTTCTCTCATTGCGGAGCATGGGCTCTAGGCGCACAGGCTTCAGTAGTTGCAGCATGCAGGCTCAGTAGTTGTGGCACACGGGCTTAGTTGTACCATGGCATGTGGGATCTTCCTGGACCAGGGATCGAACCCGTGTCCCCTGCATTGGCAGGCGGATTCTCAACCACTGCGCCACCAGGGAAGTCCTGGCCCCTGTCTTTTAAGAGGCCCAGCTATGCTTGCTACCCTTAACGTCCTAAACACACCCTGAACCTTAATTCATTCCCCTTTTTGCTAAAGCCAGCTCTGTTGTTTTCCCCACCACTGATAAGCTGTGTGACCGGGCCAAGTTCTCTCCCTCTCTGGGCTTGGTTTTCCTGGTCTGTGAAATGTAGGCAGTCCTCACCCTACCTCAGAGGGTCGGCATGAGGATTAGATGAGATCATCATGGATCGTGGAGGGCACGGTGATGGCATACCCATGGTGGCACATGGCTACCTGTGATGGCTGCAAGCTCTGGTACCCCCAGCTCCGAGCTGAGGGCAGATTCTGATTTTCCATGCCTTTGTCCACACAGCACCTGCACTGTGACTCCTTTGTAGAGAAGTTGCTCAGAAAATGCTCCCACCAGCCTGTGGGAACCTTGAGTGGCAGTCTCTCCTGATAAGTGGGACTTCTTAACGTCCAGGCGGCTCTCACGTCCTCGTGCTGGAGTGGCCTACGCTCCTGTCTGTTTCTTCAGTGAGTTAATGATTTACCTCCAGTGTTTAATTTTGTTTAAACAGACATGACCCTGTTGGTGCCCAAGGCTCTGTCTCCACCAAAGTGGCCCAGGGATCAAAGAAGCTCAAAGACACAGCAAGCCTCCCTCTGCCCCGTCCTGGAATTGTCCTTTAGTCTGCAAGCATCCACCTCTGCACTGCTGCCCCCGGACCTTACCTATTCTGCCGTTAATTACGCACTGGTTAGCCTTTAGCCTGTCTTTGAGACTCGTCTGCTGCTCTCCGGCCCACTGTGGTGGCTGAAGTGTCCACTCCCTCACTGCCCCATGCCCCTTGGGCCTCCCTGGGGTCCCTCCTGCCTCTCTCCTCTGTAGGTGAGGTATCTCAAGGGGTCTGGAGTGGATTCATTCATTTCACTGGGGACACTGGGAGCCAAGGTTCCTTCCATTGTGGCCCTGTCACTTACATCCTCTCCCTGGCCGTTGTGCCCTCTTCCTAGAAGTGAGGGAGTGGACTTCCTCCTGGCTGAGAGTTTGGACAGGCTGCATCCTGCTGCCCACCTCATCTTCTCCAGCCCTCCAGCCTGGGCTCCCCATCCATCAGCGCCCCCCACTCCAGCTACCCACCCGTATGAGTCTTCTAGGGCTGCCGGAACAGATTCCCACAAACTTGGGGGCTTACCACAACAGAAATATAGTCTCTCACAGTTCTGGAGGCCAGAAGTCTGAAATCAAGGTGTCCCCAGGACTATGCTCCCTCCAAAGACTCTTGGGAGAGGATCCTTCCTTGGCTCTCCCAGCTTCTGGTGGCTGCCTGAGTTCCTGGGCTTGTGCCTGCTTCACTCCAACTCTGCCTCCATCTTTACACAGCCTTCTTCTTCTCTCTGTGTGGCTTTTTGTCTTCTGTCTCTTATGAGGACACTTGACATTGGATTTAGGGTCTACTAGGTAATCCAGGATGATCTCATCTTGAGATCTTTAACATTATTACATTTGCACAGACACTTTTTCCAAATAAGATCATAGTTACGGATTCTGGGTAGATGTATCTTTTGCGGGGGGGGCACCATTCAACCCACCACAACTAATATTAACTGAGACCAGAAGAATATGGACATGCTAGGTAATGAGAACAAAACCAGTGAAGGCCCGAGGTAATAGAGAGCCTGGTCCATGTGGCTGGAGCACAGAATGGTGAGAGGTGAGGAGGGAACTTTGCGGGGGGAGTATGTGCAAGACCTTGAAGACTGAAACAAGGAAACTGGGGCCTCTCCTCATGGCATGGAGAACCACGGAAGGGTTTTAAGTAGCGGAATGACATTAGCCAATTGTCATTGATTATTGAACATCTGGTGAACAGACAACTTGTTATCCAAATAGAAAAATGAGGGGAGGGAATCCCTGCATCACAACATCCCCCAAAATCAATTCCAAGAAGATTAAATTGCTCAACTTAAAAAGCGAGACTTCAAAAGGCAAATATTGTTTTGACTCTGGAGTAGGAAAATATATCTTAAACAAGTCACACCATAAAGGAAAAGAGAGACAAATTAAACTTTAAATCTTCTGTTCAACAAAAGACATCATTAAAAAGGGAAAACACAAACTACAGATGGGAAGATTTTTGCAATACGTAATCAACAAAATATCGGTATCAGGAAGACCTAAAGAGCATCTATGAACAAATAGGCTAAAGATAAGCAACCAATAGAAAAGTGGGCACAACACCATCAGGCAAGCCACAGAATAGGCAATGTGAACAGCCAATAAATGTGTGAAGAAACTCACTGATGAAAAGGGAAGCGCAAATTAAAACCATGGTTAGATCCATTTCACGGCCATCAGTTGGCAAAAGTTAGAAAGGCTGACAATACCAAGTGTCGGTAGTGATGTGCAACCACAGAAACTCACACCGCTGGGAGCGTGTAAGTTGGCACGGTGGGTTTGGAGAGTAATTTCATAGTATCTGGTAAAGCGAAAGATGTGTTGCCCCAAACCACCTCTCACTCACATGCCTACATGCATATATATGCAAAAAGTCGTGCTCATGCACACAAGGAGGTGAGTCAAAATGCTCAGAGAGCATTGTTTGTGATAGCAAAAAATTGGGGAGAAAATGACTATTAACAGAAGAATGGATAGATGTGGTTCATTCACCATGAAACAGCATAGAGCAGGGGAAGTGAATGGACTAAGCTACATGCCTCAACTTGGTTGTTTCATAAATGCTAAATAAAAAGGCGAAGACACACTGCATGATTTCATTTAAATAAGCTGTACAAACATGCAAAACAATACTACTTTTTGGTAGGGCATACATATAGGTGTAATATAGTTATAAAGAAATACACGGGAATAATAGACATCAGGCTTGGGATAGGGTTCACGTGGGGGAGAAGTGAACGGGAAGGGACGCAGAGGGAATCCTGCAGCTTGGAGAATGTTTTATTCCTTGAGCCATGTGGTGGAAACACAGGTGTTTATTGTATCACCCTTTATATATTTTGGCACATCAAATATTACATACTTTTAAAAGAGGTGATACCAAAGAAATAGATAAATGGCCAACAAGGTCATGAAACGATTCTCAATGTCTTTAAGCCATCAGAGAAATCCAAATCAAAACCACAGTGAGATACTACTTCACAGCCACTAGGATGGCCATGATTTAAAAAACAAAAACAGAAAGTAACAAGTGTTGACAAAGATGCAGAGAAATTGAAACACTCTGCATTGCTGGTGGGAATGGAAAATAGTGCAGCTGCTATAGAAAACAGTTTGGCAGTTCCTCAGAAAGTTAAATATAGGGGCTTCCCTGGTGGCGCAGTGGTTGAGAGTCCGCCTGCCGATGTAGGGGATATGGGTTCGTGCCCCGGTCCGGGAAGATCCCACATGCCGCGGAGCAGCTGGGCCTGTGAGCCATGGCTGCTGAGCCTGCGCATCCGGAGCCTGTGCTCCACAACGGGAGAGGCCACAACAGTGAGAGGCCCAAGTACCGCAAAAAAAAAAAAAAAAAAAAATTCACTGTGACTTCCCTGGTGGTCCAGTGGTTAAGGCTCTGCACTTCCACTGCAGTGGCACAGGTTCAATCCCTGCATGGCCAAAAAAATTCACCAAAAAAGTAAAAGGATGGGGACTTCCCTGGCAGTCTAGTGGTTGGGACTTCACCTTCCAAGGCAGGGGGTACAGGTTTGATCCCTGGTCAGGGAGCTAGGATCCCACATGCCTCTCGGCCAAAAAAACAGAACATAAAACAGAAGCAATATTGTAACAAATTCAATGAAGACTTAAAAAATGGTCCACATCAAAAGAAAAAATCTTAAAAACAAAAGCTGGTATTAAGCTATTTAAAAAATAATAATAAAAGGATGGAAAAAGATATACCAACTAAATTCTAATAAAAAGAAAACTGTAGTGACTGTATTTTTTAAAAAAAGATACTATAGCAAAGTGACACAGCATTGAATCTAAGCTAGTTATCACCAATATTTGCTTAATAAATATTTTATTTTAAAAATGTAACTCTTTAAAGTTTCCGGGTCGGGGGCATACACATTATTTTGTCAAATATTAACCTACTTGCAGAGAAGTGCAAAAAATCATAAGCGTGCACCTTGATGAAGTTTTACAAAATGAACACATCTGTGTAACCAGCTACTAGACCAAGAAACAAAACATTATCCTGCCCTACCCAGAAGCCTTCTTAATACCTACTTTCCCCCAAGAGTAACCAGTTTCGTGACTTTCATCACCACAAATGAGTTTTGCCTGTTTTTGAACTTAATATAAATGGAATTACATGGCACATAGTCTTTTGAGTCGGCACTTTTAATTCAACACATTTATAAGATTCCTCCTATTGCAGTAAGTAATTTTAGTTCTTTCATTCTCACTGCTGAATAGAATCCCATTGTGCAAATATACCCATTTATTTATCCATTCTACTGTTGATGAGCTTCAGGGCAGTTTTCAGTGTTTGCTGCTATTACAAAGAGTGCTGCTGTGAACACTCTGGTCCATGCTTTTTGGTGCACATATGCACACATTTCTGTTGAGTGAATACCTAGGAGTGGCACTACAGGGTCATAAAATTTGTGTATATTGCCAACTTCAGTAAACAGATTTCCAAAGTGGCTGTCCCAGTCATCACTCCTGCCAGCAGCATGCGAGAGCTCCAACTGCTCCACATCCCCAACATTTGGTATTGTGTGCCTTTTTCATCTTAACACATCTTAATCTAGTGGGTGTGTGACATGCACGTTTTTTGTTTTCTGTTTTTTGTTTTTGTGGTACGCGGGCCTCTCACTGTTGTGGCCTCTCCCGTTGCGGAACACAGGCTCCGGACGCGCAGGCTCAGCGACCATGGCTCAGCGGCCATCGCTCAGGGGCCCAGCCGCTCCGCGGCATGTGGGATCTTCCCGGACCGGGGCATGAACCCGTGGCCCCTGCATCGGCAGGCGGACTCTCAACCACTGCACCACCAGGGAAGCCCCATGCACGTTTTTAAAAGGCTTTTGATTCATTTTGCCCAGTAGATCTCTGGAGAGCTGCTCTGATTTTGTTTCTGCCAACAATGCATAAGAGCTCAGAAATCTGGCATTCCTTTACTGAGTCCACGATGACCTAAGTGTCCATCAATAGATGAATGGATAAAGCTGATGTGGTATATGTATACAATGGAATATTATCTCACCATAAAAAAGAATGAAATTTTGCCATTTGCGGCAACATGGATGGACTTGAAGGGCATTATGCTAAGTGAAAGAAGTCAGAGAAAGACAAATACTGTATGATATCACTTATATGTGGAATCTAAAAAAATACAACAAACTAAAAAAAATATACAACAAACTAGTGAATATAACAAAAAAGACACAGACTCACAGATATAGAGAACAAACTAGTGGGGAGAGGGAAGTGGGGAGAGGGTGAGGAATGGGAGGTACAAACTGTTGGGTGTAAGATAGGTTACAAGGATATATTGTACATGAGGAATATAGTCAGTATTTTGTAATAACTGTAAATGGAAAGTAACCTTTAAAAATTATATTAAAAAAATTTTAAATGTTTTTAAAGTAGAAAGAAGAGGAAAAAAAAAAAAGATGATAAATACGTCCCCAAAAGGGTCCCTACAAAAATCCATATCACGTTCCCTTGGACTTGTATGGTGTATTTGCCCTTTGCAATGTAGTTTCAGGTATATGGCCTTTGACCTTCATAACCTGAGATAGGTAAAGTAGATATAATTATCCCCATTTTATAGGTGGAGGGACTGAGGTTCTGAGACATTTAGTCATTAGGTTTATAAATAGTGAGGCCAGGAACAGAACGCAGGTCTTCTGACTTCTAGTCCAGTAGTACTAACAGGACACATTTACTTGCATCCGGTTTTAAATGGATGGTGGCTACATCGTACAATGGACATATCTTTCAGGAATGAAACCCTAGTTAATTCCAAATTTCCTTAGAGGAACCTGATATTTGTGCCTAAATGTAGCCACATTCTGTACCTGGATGTGAAAATTCCAAGCAAAGTTCTGAAGGTCAAGGGCAAAGTTGCGTACATGCTCTCCTCACATTCAGGCTGTGGCTCTTCTTCTCTATGCATGGCCTCAATGGACCTTCCTATCACGTGCTGGTCTTATCGGTACATCACAGCAAGAGAGTATCGCTAAACTGTTTTCTCTTCTAAACAAAATCTCAGTCTACACCCTAGTGTTCCTCCTTCTGGTTGTCCATTTGTCATTCACAGGCCATTTATCACTCGCATGCCTTCCCTCCAACTACATGTGTGATCCATGACAGATCCAAGATTCATGGGCGATTCAGCCCTGTTCCCTTTGATGGAAGTCTGAGTCTCCAGCCATCCCTGTAGAAGGTTCGGGTTTGTGAGCTTAAGGTTTCAGAAGAGGTAGGGGAACCAAAGCAGAGAGCAATCATCTTTCTGCATCAACCCCTGCATCTAACAGCACGCAACTGCAATAGCAGAATGCGTTCCAATGTTCTGACCGCCCCCTAGTGCTAGAAACAAGAACAGCACACTACGGGGGTTGTAACAATTTCTAGCTGCAAAAAACTGCCCTTAGAGATCTTAATTCAATCAAAACCCTTCATTTCAAGTCTAATAAGGACACTAATCCTATTGGATTAGAGAGGAAGTTGAGGAAGGCAAGGTCCACAGAGGGAAAGGAAATCATCAGGACGTACGGTAACTTAATGGTGAAGCCAGGACTAGAACCAACTCCTAAACTTTGACTCCCATATTCTGGATGCCTACCATAAAGCGATAATCCAAGAAATAATTTTCTCAAAAACCCAATATAGAACATGATATAAGACAGACAAATTCACATAAATTTTTTTCTTGTTTTAGAATGCAAATTACTTGAAGGCAAGAACTTTGGGTGGTGTACCCCGAGGATTAATAATGATGGTGGCCTTACTACCTATTGTGCTATGTTCCAGACACTGAGCTTAGTAGCACTAGGCTGCTGTGACCACCACCCCATCTTCCTTCTTTCATTCACTCAACAAACACTTATGGAGCTCTTCCTCTGTACCAGGCACTGTTATTGGTTCTGGGGATGCCAAATGGACCCAAATGGAATCCCTGCCTTCAGGGAGACTAGATTCTAATTTGGAAAGATGGGTGGTAAACAGGGCAATAACCAAACACATGGCATGTTGGTGTTATGGACTGAATGTTTGTGTCCCCCCACCACAAATCCTAATATTGAAGCTCTAAGCCCCAGTGTGACTTTGGAGAGAGGACCTATAAGGAACTAATTAAGATTAAATGAGGTCATAAGGATGGGGCCCTGATCCAGTAGGATTAGTGTCCTCATAAGGTGAGACCCCAAAGAGCACTTGTTTGCTCTCTGTCCCCTCATGCACAAAGAGGTCATGTGAGCACACAGTGGGAAGGCAGCAGCACGCAGCCAGGAAGGGGACTCTCCCCAGAAATGGAGTCAGCCTGAACCTTGAATCTTGAACTTCTCAGCCTCCAGAACCACAAGAAAACAAATGTCTGTTGTTTAGGCCACCCTGTCTGTGGTACTATGTTATGGCAGCCCGAGCTGACTAAGACAGTTGAGTAGTCATAATTACTGTGAAGAAAAATAAGACAGGGCCACAGTATCAGGATGTGGGGAGGCAATATACTACTTCCACTGAAGTGGTGAGGAAAAGTCTTTCTGATATGGTGCCAGTGTACATATACCATACTTGTGGAACATCCATCCAGATCAAGACGTGAAACATTTCCATAAATCAACTATACTTCAATTTTTAAAAAAGATATGAAATTTCTAGCACCTAAACACACTCACTTGTGGCCCCCGACAGTCAGTACCCACCTAAGGGTAACTTTTTGGCCACGCCTCTCGGCTTGCAGGATCTTAGTTCCCCGACCAGGGATTGAACACCGTCCTGTCAGTGAAAGCACCAAGTCCTAACCACTGGACCACCAGGGAATTCCCGGGTAACCATTATTCTGATTTCCATCATTGTGGATTAATCTTGTCTGTTTCTAAACTTTATACTAGTGGAATCTTATGTTGATGGACATTTGGGTTGTTTCCAGTTTGAGGTCATTATGAATAAAGCTGCAGAGAACATTCTTGAACATGTCCTTTGGTAGATGTAACACTTACTTCTGTTGGGTATGTGCCCAGGAATGGAATTGCTGGGTCATGGAGTATACATATATTTAGGTTTAGTAACTACTGCCAAATACTTTTTCAAGGCGGTATCAACACATGTTCCCGGTATCAACATGGTATCAACAGAAGGAGAGGATTCCGTTGTTCCTCACCAACACTTGGTATGTCAGTCTTTTTCACTTTAGCCCTTCTGGTGAGTATATTGTGCTAGCCCTTTGTGGTTGTAATTTACATTTCTCTCATGAAGACGGTGAGCAACTTTTCATGAGTTTATTGGTCATTTTGATATTCTTTTCTGTGAAATATCTGTGCAATTCTTTTGCCCATTTAAAAAATTGGATGGTTTACCCACAGAAGGGGAGGTGCAAATTATATATAAGGGTCTAGTATCCAGAATATATAAAGAATTCCTACAACTCAACAACAAAAATACAAACAACCCCATTTAAAAATGAGGAAAGGACTTGTGTAGACATTTCTTCAAAGAAGATATGTAAATGGCCAACAAGTATGTGAAAAGATGTTCAACATCATTAGTCAATAGGGAAATGCAAATCAAAACCACAATGAGGTGGGCTTCCCTGGTGGCACAGTGGTTGAGAGTCCGCCTGCCGATGCAGGGGACGCGGGTTCATGTCCCGGTCCAGGATGATCCCACGTGCCGCAGAGCAGCTGGGCCCATGAGCCATGGCCGCTGAGCCTGCACATCCGGAGCCTGTGCTCCGCAGCGGGAGAGGCCACAACAGTGAGAGGCCCACGTACTGAAAAAAAAAAAAAAAAAAAAAAACCACAATGAGGTACCATTTCACACCCACTAGGATAGCCATTAGAACAAAATAATAATAATAATAAATATGCATGGAATTTGGAACCCTCACACATTGCTGGTGGGAATGTCTAAAGGCGTAGCTCCTGTGGAAAACAGTTTGGCAGTTCCTCAAAAGGTTAAACATAGAATCACCATACGACCCAGCAATTCAACTCTCAGTTATATCCCGAAAGAATTGAAAACATACGTCCACACTTGTGCAAAAACTTGTATGCGCATGTTTATAGCAACTCTATTAACAATAGTCAAAATGTGGAAACAACCCAAGTGTCCATCAACTGATGAAGGATAAATTAAATGTAGTGCAACTATACAATGGAATATTATTCAGCCAGAAAAGGAATGAAGCACAACCTAGATGAACCTTGAAAGCATTATGCCAAGTGAAAGAAGCCAGACCCCAAAGGCCTCATGTTGTATGATTCCATTTATATGCAATATCCAGAAAATGCAAACCCATAGAGACAGAAAGCAGATTAGTGGTTACCAGAGGATGAGGGAGGGGGGAATAGGGAGTGACTGCTAATGGGTATTTGAGGTGATGGAAAAGTTCTGGAATTAGATAGAGGTGATGGTTGCACAATACTGTAGATGTCCTTAATGCCACTGAACTGTATACTTTAAAATTTACAATGACGATGGGACTTCCCTGGTGGCACAGTAGTTAAGACTCTGTGCTCCCAATGCAGGATGCCCGGGTTCGATCCCTGGTCAGGGAACTGGATCCCGCATGCAGCAACTAAGACCTAGCCCAGCCCAATAAATAAATAAATATTAAAAAAAAAATTTACAATGACGAATTTTATATTATGTGTATTTTACCCCATACAAAAAAGTGGGTTGTCTGTCATTTCTCATTCATTTGTAAGAGTTTTTTATATATTCTGGATATGAGTCTTTTGCAATATATATCTATGATAAATATCTTCTACATCTCTGTGTCTTACCTTCCCACCCTCAGCGTTGTCTTTTTTTTTTTTTGGCCACACCATGCAGCATGCGGGATCTTAGTTCCTCGACTAGGGATCAAACCTGTGCACCCTTCAGTGGAGGCACGGAGTCTTAACCACTGGACCATCAGGGAAGTCCTCAGTGTTGTCTTTTTTTTTTTTTTTTTTTGCGGTATGCGGGCCTCTCACTGTTGTGGCCTCTCCTGTTGCGGACGCGCAGGCTCAGCAGCCATGGCTCACGGGCCCAACCGCTCCGCGGCATGTGGGATCTTCTCAGACCGGGGCACGAACCCATGTCCCCTGCATCAGCAGGCGGACTCTCAACCACTGCGCCACCAGGGAAGCACCTCAGTGTTGTCTTTTGATGAATGAAAGTCCTTAATTCTGATGACATCCAGTTCATCAGTCTTTCATATTAATAGTGCTTTTTGTGCCTTATTGAAGAAATCTTTGCCTATCCTAAGGTCATGAAACATTCTTCTATATCTTTTTCTAGATGCTTGATTTGTTTCAAGTTGAAGTCTGTGATTATCCCTAATTAATGCTTGTGCATGGTATGAAGTATGAGTGAAGGTTCATTTTCTTCCATACAGAAACCAAGTTCACCCAGATCATTTATTGAAATACCATCCTTTCCCCACTGCACTGCAGTGTCACCTTTGTTAAAATCTGGTGATGAACTATGTGAGGATCTGTTTCTGGACCCTATGTTCCATCTGTTGGACTGCTGGCCCACCTGGCACCAGTACCAAATTGTCTAATTGGCTGCAGCTTTTTACAAGGTCTCAATGTCTGGTAGTGCAGGTCTTCTAGCTTTGTTCTTCTTTGCTATTACCTTGGTTATTCTAGGTCTTTTGCACTTCCATATAAATTTTACAATCAATTTACCAATTTACACACACACATACCTGCTGGGATTTTGACTGGGATTATACTGAAGCTATAGATCTGTTGGGGAAAGGCTGATAGAGAGTCAAGAGGCCATCCTCAATCTTTCTCTCCCACAAGCAGGCAAAGATCCTTCTCCATCGGGTTGCCATGCCTCCCCATACTCCTCTCCTCACCTTCATGTCATCAGCAAGTTTCCACTAATGCTACTTTCTCCCAGAAATGCTTGCTTCCTTCTCTGAAGTTTCACAGAAAGCTCTCCACATCTTTCTGTTGTATCTCAACATTGTATTAAAAACCTTTGGTTATCTGGTTGTCTGTGAGCTTCTAGAGAACAGGGAACAACATCGGATTCCTTTGAGAGAGGGTGGGGAAAGCAGTATGATGAAGTGGGAAAGGTATAGACCAGCACATTCCAAGAGAACATCTGTGATGATGGATATGTGCTCTATTTGCTCTGTCCAGTCCTATGCCAGTAGCCAAGTATGGCTTGAAATGTGACAAGTGTGGCTGAGGAACTGAATTTTCAATTTTCCTTAATTATAATTAATTAAATTGAATTTTGGAGAGGAACTGATCCCCCACTTACAAGCTGTTACCAAGCCTTGTCCACTCTGCTTCCTGCAGATGTTCCAAATCCACAGCCTCCTCCCCATCCCACTGTCAATCTGACTTACAT
The DNA here is from genome assembly GCF_003676395.1 of Aethalodelphis obliquidens. Classification (NCBI taxonomy): domain Eukaryota; kingdom Metazoa; phylum Chordata; class Mammalia; order Artiodactyla; family Delphinidae; genus Aethalodelphis; species Aethalodelphis obliquidens. Next base: position 2,562,238 of record NW_020837972.1, read on the forward strand.
CACAGCCAAAACCTGGTGCAGGTTGCTCACCTGCTGCTGCCAGACTGATCTTTTGGACTGAAAATATGATCCTGCCCCTTCTTTACTGAAAATACTTCAGTGTCCCCCACTAATAAGAGCTGCTTCTGAAACCAAGAGCTAATGATGTATTCTTGGGGCTCCTTGAGCTGTCTGTGATAATTTTCTCTCTAAATCTCAAATCCACAGAAGAGTGTCAAGAACAGTCTATATAGCTTTCATTTAGAATTACAAATTATTAACCTTCTTCCCTATCTTTCTGTTCCACTTTTGCTGAACTATTTGAAAGTAAGTTACAGATATGAAAACATTTTACTCCTACACACTTCAAAATACGTCTCCTAAGAATAAGGACATTTTCTTATATAACCACAATATTTTTATGTTTATGACCATTTTAGTGTTCTGTTTTAATAATATAAAAAACTTGATATAAACGTATTCTGGATCATCCAGATGACCTCTTTATATTATAGCATTGCCACTCAAATTCAGTGCCTGGATTAGACAGGATAGGTTAGATTATGCTGCAGTAACAAACAGACTCCAAACCTCAGTGTCTTGTAATAAAGTTACTATCTTTATTACTATCTTATGCTACATATTCATTACATGTTGGCTGGTGCTTTGTTCCACACCACCTCCCTTCAAAAGCCAGCATAATACCAAAGTAGCCCCCATTTTGAATGTTGCTGGTTGTCATGACAGCAGAGAATAGAGCTCTGAAAGCTCTCACACCAACAATGAAATATTCTGGCTCAGTTCACCTCTCATTCGTCCATAGGTGGCCAGAAGTCAGAGAGGCAGAAATTTAGGTGAACAGAGTAAATGAGCAACACAATGCTCAAGTTTTTGTTTGTGTTTGATCCTCATGGAGATGAGACAGCACTGCTTTAATTGTCATGGGCCAGTAAGGAAAGAAAAGAGTTGGACTCAATGCTTAAAATTTATGCTCACATCAAGCAAAGGCTGGTGATATCCCAGCAGGGTGAACAGTGGAAGGTTTCAGAGCCTCCTTTCCCTCCTCCCCCTCTGCCTCCTAGCACTTCTGCTGTCACTAATACAAGCACTGTTCTAAGCATCTTACACAAATCATTTCATTTTGTTATCCCTATGAGATAGGTGTCATCACCACACCATTTTATTCCTGAGAAAACCATGACTCAGAGAAGAGAAGTCATTTGCCCAAAGCACATAGCTAGTAAGTGGTAGGAGCCCGGGTCTACCTCGGGCAGCCTGACTCCAGAGCGCACATTACAAAGACCAGGTGGGGTCGATACTCAGAGAAAAGTCGTGGGAAAATAGCGTCAGCCTGACCCACTGGACTATAAGCGGGTCACGTGTAAAGAACTGAGCCATTGCAGTCAGCATCACCTCCTTGTTTTGAGTGGTAATACAGTTTGAGCAAAGCAACACCATCTGGGGCTTCCCTGGTGGTCCAGTGGTTAGGACTCCGTGCTTCCATTGCAGGGGGCACAGGTTAGATCCCTGGTTGGGGAACTGAGATCCTACCTGCTGTGAGGTGCGGGCAAAAAAACAAACAAACAAAACAACATCATCTGTCACATTAGATTGTTGACAACTAATTTTTATTTGCAAATTTGGTTTTATATCTCTGTGAGGAGTGTACAGCTAGTGTTATGTTTCTGCATTATCATAAAAGCACTTTCAGTGAATACTATGGCAAGGAGAGGGCAGGAAGAAGTATCTTCCTTTTAAAGAAGCCCATTTATACATTATCCAGGTTTAAGGAACAGAAGCCTCCGGGATAAAGCCCAAATCCCTAGGCAAAACATCAAAGGCCCTTTGTGATCTGGTCCCTGCACGTGTCCAACCCCATCATCTCTACAGCCCCTTTTCTCCAGTCCCCTGAACCACTTCTAGCTCCGCAGCTTAACATATCTTGCTCTCTCAGGCCTTGAATAAACTAGGAATTGGTTTGGCTCCATATAACAGAAAGCCCAGCTTATGGTGGCTTAACCAAATGGGGGCCTTATTCTTCTCATGTAACAGAAAGCCCAGATCTGGGCAGCCGAGGGCTTGTATTGTGGCTCCTCGATGCCAACAGAGACCCCTTACTGAAGCATAGTTGATGTACAATGTTGTGTTAGTTTCAGGTGTACAGCAAAGTGATTCAGTTTTTTATATATATATACACACACACATATACATATACATATATATATTCTGATGTATATATCTTATATATGAGATATATATATATATATATATATATTCTTTTTCGGATTCTTTTCCATTATAGGTTATTACAAGATACTGAGTATAGTTTCCTGTGCTATACAGTAGGTCTTTGTTGTTTATCTATTTTATATATACAATAGTGTATATCTGTTAATCCCAAACTCCTAATTTATCCCTCCTCTTCCTTTCCCCTTTGATAACCATAAGTTTGTTTTCTATGTCTGTGAATCTGTTTGTTTTGTAAATAAATTCATTTGTATTATTTTTTAAGATTCCACATATAAGTGAAATCATAGGATATTTGTCTTTCTCTGTCTGACTTACTTTTCTTAGTATGATCATCTCTAGGTCCATCCATGTTGCTGCAAATGGCATTATTTCATTCTTTTTTATGGCCGAGTAATATTCCATTGTATACATGTGCCACATTTTCTTTATCTATTCATCTGTTGATGGACATTTAGGTTGCTTCCATGTCTTAGGTATTATAAATAGTGCTGCTATGAACATTGGGATGCATGTATCGTTTTGAATTAGAGTTTTCATCTTTTCTGCCCAGGAGTGGAATTGCCAGATTATATGGTAACTCTATTTTAGTTTTTTAAGGAAACTCCATACTGTTGTCCATAGTGGCTGAGCCAGGTTACATTCCCACCAACAGTGTAGGAGGGTTCCCTTTTCTCCACACCCTCTCCAGCATTTATTATTTTTGATGATGGCCATTCTGACTAATGTGAGGCAATATCTCATTGTAGTTTTTATTTGCATTTCTCTAATAATTAGCGATATTGAGCATCTTTTCATGTGCCTGTTGGCCATCTGTATGTCTTCTCTGGAGAAATGTCTGTTTAGGTCTTCTGCCCACTTTTTGATTGGGTTGTTTGTTTTTTTGATATTGAGCTGAATGAGCTATTTGTATATTTTGGAAATTAAGCGCTTTGACACACAAAAGTTTTAAATTTTGATGCTGTCCAATTGATCTATTTTTGCATCTTGATTTTTTGTTTTGTTTTGTTTTTTGTTTTTTTTTTTGCGGTATGCTGGTCTCTCACTGTTGTGGCCTCTCCCGTTGCGGAGCACAGGCTCCGGACGTGCAGGCTCAGCGGCCATGGCTCACGGGCCCAGCCGCTCCGCGGCATGAGGGATCTTCCTGGACCAGGGCACGAACCCATGTCCCCTACATCAGCAGGCAGACTCTCAACCACTGCGCCACCAGAGAAGCCCTTGCATCTTGATTTTTACCTGGCCCTTGTCTCTGATGGACTTGGGCAAAGCTAGCACTGTAAGAACCTCAGGAAACTATGTTTCTTATCGACTTGCAGCTTTTTTGTAGGACCTGCATGAATTTTTCTGCCTTTGCTATAGCCTCTCTCACTTGGAGTGCTTTTTGTTTTTGTTTTTTTTAATATTTATTTATTTGGCTTCACCAGGTCTTAGTTGCAGCGCATGGGATCTTTGTTGTGGCATGTGAACTCTTAGTTGTGCCGTGTGGGATCTAGTTCCCTGGCCAGAGATCGAACCCAGGCCCCCTGCGTTGGGAGCGTGGAGTCTTAGCCACTGGACCACCAGGGAAGTCCCTGGAGTGGTTTTTATATGGGCAAACTTAATTTATTATTAGGCTCTAGCCAGTTACAACTCACATTTTCATTTAATCTTTGTTGCTTTCAACATGCCATCTCAACCATGTCTACATTTGGCCACCAGGTTCTGAAACGTTTGCTTACCTGCTGGCGGTGACTGTCAGTTTCTCCGGTGAAGCTGAGAAAATGGAAAGGATTTCCACATCCTGGACAATGGCTGCTTCTACTGCAAAAAGTCCCCAAAATACAGATGCGTCTGTCATATTTTCCAAGAAGCAGACAGTGAGATAGGCTTAGACGTGGGAGAGATTTATGGGAGAAACAGCTGTGGACGTTAAATGGGAGGAGACAGAGAAGGAAAGGAGAGTCTTTAGACCTCCACGCAGGTCTCAAACGTGTGAAAGGGAGGGGCCGGAAGGAGGGCTGGCTGAAAAGACTCTCAGATGACCATGCAGTTCTAGTAAAGTTTCAGCCATGCCAACGGGGAGGCCTGGAGCCAATGCTGCCTATTTTAGGTGTCCCGAGTCTCCTAGGAATGGGCGTGCACCAGTAGCCCCACTTGCTGTGTCACTGGCTGGGAGGCGTTGGTGTGAATGCAGGCTGGACCCAGAGGGCAGCACCTGGGCGGCCAGTCAGTGATGCTCCCTGAAGCAGAAGAGCTGAGCGACGCATCTTCATGACACCATATGCTGTGTTAGATTTTTGGATTGAAGGACTTCTCAAAATCCTACTTCCATGATGCCTGCAGAACCAAGTCTGAAGTTCAAACTCATGTCCTGAATGTCCTGGCCTCTTTTCCCCTCCACCCAGTGTGGAGGAGGAGTCCCTTTCCCCCTTCTGTGTGTGTGGAGTTCCCTGCTAGGTAAATCTTGGAAGAACACTCTTCCCACCTCAGAAGCCCCCAGCCCCAGATGCCAGCTTGCCCTGCACCCCCAGGCAGCTAGGCTTGGCCATCCTACTGTTGGCAAGTGAGGCAACAGTCCTTTGCAGAGTTGCTTTGATGACTAAATGGGGTAAAAACAAAATGGCCTCTGCACATACTTGACCCTCAATAATTGTTACTCCCTCGTCCCCACTGAGAAATGTGGATCACCACCTCAGCCAGGTGATCAAGGTCAACACCAACAGTGATGACTCATGTTGGAAGTGTGTGCCCTGGACTGGATGTGATGAGAGTGGCACTTTACCTCTGGAGTCTTCCTCCTAAAAACTCATAACTCTGCTCTAATCGTCATAAAATTATACCTGACCAGGACTCCTCAAAACTGTCAAGGTCATCAAAAACAAGGAAAGTCCGAGAAACTGTCACAGCCAACAACAGCCTAAGGAGACATGATTACTAGATATAATGTCTTCCGGATGGAATCCTGGAGCAGAAGGACATTAGGTAAAAACAAAGGAAATTTGAATAAAGTATGGACTTTAGTTAATAAAAACATATTGCTATGGGTCATTCATTGTAACAAATATACCACATCGATGTAAGATGTTAATATACGAGAAAACTGGGTGTCGGGTGTGTGGGGACTCTGTGTACTATCTTTGCAATTTTTCTTGGTGTATCTAAAACTTTTCTTTAAAAATTACGTTTATTTAAAAAAAATACGTATCATGATCAGAGTTAGCAACATAGTGTGGTGTAAAGTTGTCACCATAGTCACTTGCCTTAAGACGTCACCTCCTTTTCTTTTTTTAAAATATTTATTTTATTTATTTGGTTGCGCTGGGTCCTGGCTGTGGCTCATGGGCTCCTTAGTTGTGACATGTGAACTCCCAGCCACGGCATGCATGCAGGATCCCACTCCCCGACCATGGATCAAACCCGGGTCCCCCACCACCCTGCACCGGGAGTGCAGAGTCCTAACAACTGCACCACCAGGGAAATCCCACCTCCTTTTCTTGAAGGCTAGTATATTTGAAAAGGGGATCTATGGAAAGCAGAGAGCTTAAGCTGATTGCTCAGGTGCTCCAAGGGCAGTTTTAAAGTCACAAAACAACCCCAGAGAACTGCGGGCTAAAGAGAGCTTGATAGTTTCCTTTTACCGTAACTGAAAATTTCGATTCAATTTTTTAATACCTATAGGCTGTGGTAGCCCAGACTAGCCCTGCTGCATTGAAACCTCAAGTGGGTTTAGTAGGGCAGCGAGAAATAAAATGCAGAAGTGACCGGTGACTGGGGCATTTTGAACTTTGTAAGGAATTTTGAACTTACCAATATCAGGCTCATGGCACAGTGGCTAACCTAGGTCCCTCTTCCGGAATAAAAAGAGACAAATGCCCCCCACCAGGGTTCTACACCACTCTGGTGGGTAACATTCCTCCTCCCACTAGGAAAGCTGAGGCCACTGGATTTCCGGTGCACCTCTGGGGACTAGGGGTCTAAATCCATGGCCGGGGGTACCTTCCATCTCATTGTCTCCTTCATGCAGCTCTTTGGCAGCTGGTCCAAGTCATCTGCCTCAACAGTCCTTGAATCTGGAGAGCGTCTGGCCTAGCTCATAGTCTCACCTAGTTATGGGCAGTCACAGACTACAGAGGACGAAATGGCTTGAAGGGTGAGATACCTCTCCAGGCAGAAGCACTGTGAACACGAAGCATGTAGTAAGTCAGAAACAGTCACCGTCACTTTTCCCTTTACAGTGCAATTTGTCACGCAGATGTCTTAAATTTTGATACAGACAAATTTGACAATCTTTTCTTTAATGGTTTGCACTTTTTGCATCTTATTTAAAAGGTCCTTCTCCACTCTGACATTCCAAATATATTTGTTAAAATTTTTTCTAAAATGTTAAGGTTTGGGGACTTCCCTGGTGGCGCAGTGGTTAAGAATCCGCCTGCCAATGCAGGGAACATGGGTTCGAGCCCTGGTCCGGGAAGATCCCACATGCCGTGGAGCAACTAAGCCCGTGCGCCACAACTACTGAGCCTGCGCGCCTAGGGCCTGTGCTCCGCAACAAGAGAAGCCACCGCACCGCACCAAAGAGTAGCCCCTGCTCGCTACAACTAGAGAAAGCCCGTGGGCAGCAACGAAGACCCAATGCAGCCAAAAATAAATAAATAAATTTATAATAAAATAAAATTGTAAAGTTTAATGTTTCACCTTTGGAGCTTTAATGCATCTGAAATTCATTATGGTCTGATGGGACAGAGGGAGACAATTCTGGTTTTTTCCATACAAAGAGTCTGTTGTCTCAACACCAACCCTTCCATGCCGACCTGCTGGTCTGGCACCTGAGTCAAAGTGGGCCAGTTCAGCAGCTGCAGCGGAGGCCTGTCGGAGCAGCCGCCCTCTTGGGCGCTGAACTTACAGCCAAACTTTAGAAGCTGTGTTGATGAAGCAGACACCTTTTATGGTTTTTAGAAAAGTTGCAGTTTAAAACTTTAGGAAGTATGGGCAGAGAGTGAAGAGTAGTCCAAGGTCATAGTTACAGATCCAGCGTTTAGAGTCAGGCAGATTTAGCATCAGCCCCCACTTTCCCTCTCACACGTGTTTCCTCCTGGTGCTCCATGGCTGCCCCTCCTGGGTATCCCCTGCTCCGACCACAACATCACCCCCCGCTCTTCCCTGGCTGCCTAACTCCGCGTCCCCCCACCCAAGTCACAGATGACTCAGGTGGGCGCTGGACAAAGGGAGCCCGCTCTCAGAGGCTTAAGTTGGGTTCCCTAGAAGCAAAGCCTGGAGCAGGCAGGGATTCTAGTGCAAGTGATTTATTGAGGAAGGACCCTAGGGAGGAACCTGTAAGGAAGTGAAAGAAGCAGGACAGAGCCAGGGAGGAAGCCAAGAAAATGTGTGCTTTCAGGAGAGGTCTAACCACAGCCTGATCCCACAGGGAGCTGGGGGTATTTATTACGCTGCAGTCTGTCCTGCCTTGAGGCCAGGGAGCTGGGCTTTATATCCCACCCTGTTAGTCAGCCATTGGCCATGGGCCACCCCGGCCAGTCGTGTGTTGTAACCTCCCAGGCATCTCCTGGCAGGGCAGATCCCATTAGCTAAGAGAATCCCCCAGAGAAGGATGGAGCCATGAGCTTTTCGTAGCCAACATCCAGAGCAGCTAGGAAGAGGGTGTACCACTTCCTAGTGGGCAGGGCACCAACAGCATCTACCCCAGAGACCAAATCTCCCTACACGCTGCAGTTCAGTGTGAATTAGAAAGAAATAGTTTGAACAGAGTCTGAGGATGTGCTGATGGGAAAGGAATAGTGAAAAACATGTACATGGACATATCTTCACAAAACTTTGTCTGAGAATGATCTATTTTACTGTTTGATGCTTGTTACGTTACGTTGGTTTAATTAAATTGTCCTTTGGCTTTATTTTTTCTGATGACAAAAGAAATCTAGGTTCATGGTAAATTATTCAGATGCTAAAGTAATTTATATCTTAGCAAGTAATGTCATACAACCTCTCCCCCATTCTGAGAGAACCACTGTTAAGAGTTGGAATTATATTATCTCAGTTCTTATCTATAGGAGTCACCATTTGGAAAGGTCTAGAAAGCAGAAGACATCCCATTAAACCTGACCCTCTGGAAACCTTTAGCAAATATACTTAATGGTAACTTTGAAAGCTCTCTTTCAGAGATGGGGAAGGAGACCAAGATATCTGCTCTCATCACAAATATTTAGCATGGTCCTTTAGGCCATTCGAGAGGCAATAATTAAGGCATAAGGTATGGACAGACAGAAGTAAAACTACCAGTATTCAGTAGTCCCATGATTGTGCATGTAGAAAGCCCAAATGAATCTAAACATAAACTGTTAAAATAAAGGCATTAATTTAGCAAGTTTGCCAGATACAAGGTTGATATAAAAGATGCATTTCTACACACAAGCAACAATTATAAAATGAAATGTAAAACAGCATCGTGTATAATGGCATCAAAAGTAAAATACCTAGAAATCAGTATTAAAAAGCTGTATATGATCTCTTTACAAAGACAAACAACATATATACATTACTGTATATAAAATAGATAAGCAAGGACCTACTGTATAGCACAGGGAACTCTACTCAATATTTCTATAATAACCTATATGGGAAAAGAATCTGAAAAAGAATGGATATATGTATATGTATAACTGAATCACTTTGCTGTACACCTGAAACTAATACATTGTAAATCAACTATACTCCAATATAAAATAAAAATTAAATTAAAAAACAAAGACAAACAAAAAACAATGAACAACACCTATAAAACATTATTGAGAGGAAGTAAAGGATTTCTGAGACAATGCTTGGGCTCTTCATAGTGAGCCTTTTACAATACTTGAGCCTGTTGGGTGGATTTGTGTCCCTACCTGGGCTATGCTGTCTTTCTATAAGCACTGAACAAATTAATAGCAGAAGTTTACTTGTCAGGAACAGTGGCAAATGCACACCATGTACACTTTCCTTTGTCTTCAGAACAGTCCTGTCCACTGTTATCTCCATTGTGTAAGAGGAAACGGAGGGTCAGAGAGTTTGGGTAACTTGCCCAAAGTCACCCAGACAGCAAACTCACCCAGGCCTGTCTGACTTGGGTAACAGTGCTCAGAATCACCATTTACTGGCTGGAAACGCAATCTTCAGATTTATTCTGAGGCAATAATTTTAAGTCTAAGGTTGTAGGAACGTTTTTAAAATGAATTTCAGAAATTCCACAAAATGACCAAGGTTGATTCTCATGCCAGAAGCCCTGGGGGAGAATTAACCTTTGCTGGGAGCTGTGGAATAGTTGTCACTTGCACATACAGTGAGAACAAATGGCCACTAGATGGCCCTGCAGTTCTTTGCGGTGTCACCGCCCTCCACCTTGGCCTCTGCGCTCCTGGTGGCCAAACCACAAAAAGAGCAGAGAAATGAGAAAAATATGCACAATGTGGGGCATTTTTCAAAAAGTTTAATGTATTAAATTTAAAAGACCTTTCTCTATTCTGAGATCATGCCCTTCTTACTTTGGGGGATGGTAATAGATGGTCACTCCTTAGCAAATATTCTTCCTTGGCAAAATTGACCTACTGGAAAGTCTGGGATCAGTAAAGTACTAGCTTATCATGAAAAATGGATCCAAGTCAAATATCTTAATGCGGTTTAAAGATTCTCAGCCCTCCAAGCAGCGGCCTTTGAAATAAACAAGCTACAGTACCTGAGAAATTTCAATATAGTCATGAACACCGTATTTAGAGGCTTTTTAAAAAATAGTGAAATGAAAAGATGTTGATAAAAGAATTGTAAAGTCAAGGAAGTTCAGAGTCAGTAGGAATTTCCCAAGGGAAATATTGACTCAGCTGTTAAATAGTAGGAGTGTCAGGAAGGTATCAACAGAAAGATACGTGGAGATGGCTCTAGAGAAAGTAAAGCAAGAAGTCTTTTATCACATTGCAGGTCAAGGCACAACTGAGAGGTTGATGAGAAAGCTCAGACCTGCCCAGGGTTGGGGATGTTCTGAAATGGAAGGAAGGGGAACAGGGAAGAGGAATCCTGGATGAACACAGGCTTTGGTCTTGCACTTAAAGATGGTGAGTCTCAGGCTTCCCTGGTGGCACAGTGGTTGAGAGTCCGCCTGCCAATGCAGCAGACACGGGTTTGTGCCCCGGTCCGGGAAGATCCCACATGCCGCGGAGCAGCTGGGCCCGTGAGCCATGGCCGCTGAGCCTGTGCGTCCGGAGCCTGTGCTCCGCAATGGGAGAGGCCACAACAGTGAGAGGGAAAGATGGTGAGTCTCTAGGTGTGGCCAAACGGCATCAGAGTCCCGGGGATGGGTGTAGAAGACCATCCAATTATGCACACAGCTGTTGTTCTGTATGTTTTGGTTTTTTCTTAAGAACTGTTAAAATCTGAGACCCTCACTCAGCTTGGCCTCACTTCCAGAAGTCTTGGCTCTGTCCCGCTGCCCACACACTCACCAAAGCCAACTGTCTGCTGCTGTTTCTTGGCCTGACTAGAAATGCTCCTTCAGTGTTTCTTTGGCTAATAATTTCCTTAGGCCCACTCTGTGCCGATCACAGTTCGAATTGCTGTACACCTTGAATCTTCACAACACGAATAATCTCTCCCAAGTTACCAGTGAGGGGTCTGAGACTACAGAGAGCTGTGGTGATTCTCTAGAGGTGACTTTCCCTCTTGGTCATGCAGGTGGATCCTGGATTCTCCCTAGGCTAGGCCTTCGGGAGCCGGGCTGGGTGCGGTTGGTCTGCAGCTGTGGGGTACATGGAGGAATCGGAGTATGAACCCCAAATGCAGAGAGGCAGGCAAAGTCCCAAGTGTCATGTTCAGAAAAGTAAGTTTGGGGCAAGGTCAGCTAGGAAGCCAAGATGGTCATCTGAGAGCAAGCAAACTGAGCCAGTGAGATGCAGTGCTGGGAAGATTCCCATAGACACAGGGATTGATGAGCAAGAACATTCTGGGGGCGGAGGTGGGGGGTGGAGGGGTGGGACTGTGTGGCACCTGGAATCCATAACCTCAGAGGGAGAAGGGCAGCAAGAAATGAGGCTGGCCCCAGGAGTTAGACACAGCTGGAGGTGGAAGAGAGTGTCTCTGTGTGGGGCACCTCACCTCCAATTCTTGCATTTTCCCCTCCCTCCTCCATCTCGGTGCTCTGAGCTCTAAAAGTACCCCCCATTTTCCTGAATAGGAAATAGGCATGCAAAAATGTTCAGTAGGCATGCGATTTGATCATTCTAATTCTAGGTTTCCCTTTTTAAACTACATTCTAAGTAACATGTGCATATAGCTTGTTTTGTTTTTAGTCAAGGCAGACTTAAAAGGCTTACAACAAAATCCAGGTTGCCTACCCTACCTCTCGCCTCTCCCGAGTCTTACCCCTCAGAGGCAACTTCCTTGCCATTACTTCATGTTATGTCATGGGTTTATCTCCATTTCTGTAAATAATAACCTTATATTGTTCTATTTTGACTTCCTTCATTGACTTGCAGGTGAGAAATTCATTCTCTTTTTACCATCACCCCCCACTGCCCCTCATTCTTCCGATATATTTTATGTCACCATTTTTATTAGTGGTGTGAGTTACTATGATTGTTATTATTAGTCACAGCTGAGACGCATAGTCTGTGATGATTAGATTGCCTTTCTTTTTGGAACTTTTTCGTTTTCCTGTACTTGATAACAACCTTGTTTTTTTCATTTTCTTACTTTTCTATGTAATTGTTGCTTTTTTAAAAAATTTTTTACCCAAATGCTTTTGTGGATTTTTGTTGTTGTTGTTCCTATCTAGAGCCTTCCTGCTCCAATGTAGACTGTTTGCTTCCTTAGCCTGTGGTACAAACGTCCTCCTCAGATTCTCTTCACCCGCTCCTGCGTGGGAGTTCTTTATTTTCTGGATCTCATTACTTCCTCTTTCTTGGACACGTTCTTATTTTCCTGAAGCACATCTGGCCTGTAGTGCCCTAAACATATGCAGTGGACATCTTTACATATGGACATCTTTAATTTGCATAAAATTTACATACCGTATAATTAATCCATTTAAAATGTAAAATTCAACGGTTTTCAGTATATTCAGAGTTGTGAAATCATAACTACAATCATCCCCACGCCAAAAGAAACTCCGTACCTTTAGCTGTTACCCCCAACTCCTCTCACTATTCTACCACGCCAGCCCTGGGCAACCACAAACCTACTTTCTGCCTCTATGGATTTGCCTGTTATGAACATTTCATATAAATGGAATCACACAGTACATGGTTCTTTGTGACTGGCTGCTTTCAATTAGCATAAAGTTTTCAAGATTCATCCATGTTGTAGCATGTATCAGCACTTTACTTAAAAACTTTAATTATGGTAAAATACACATAATAAAATTTACCATCTTAACCATTTAAGGGTACAGTTCTGTAGTGTTAAGTATATTCACATTGTGTTGTGCATCCAGTCTCCAAAACTCTTTTTTATCTTGTAAAACTGAAACACTATACCCGCTAAACATCTCCCTATTTGCCCTCCCCCTAGTCCCAGGCATTCATTGTTCTACTTTCTCTATGAATTTGATTACTCATGGGGACCTCATGTCATTTGTGACTGGCTTATTTCGCTTGCCATAACATCCTCCAGGTTTATCTGTGTCAGAGCGTGTGTCACAATTTCCTTCCTTTTCCATTGTAGGTATAGACTACATTTTGTTTATCCATTCATCCATCAGTGGACACTTGGGTTGCTCTCACCTTTTTGCTATTTGTGAATAATGCTGCTATGAACATGGTGTGCAAGTATCTTGAGTCCCTGCTTTCAACTCTTTTTATTGCCAAGTATTATTCCATTGTAGAGATAAACTACGTTTTATTTATCTACTCATCAGTTGATGGGCATAAGTTGTCTCTACTTTTTGGCTCTTATAAATAATGCTGCTCTGAAAATTTGTGTACAAGTTTTTGTATAGACATGTTTTCATTTCTCTTGGGTATATACCTAGGAGTGGAATTGCTGGGTTATAGGGTAACTCTATTTCACATTTTGAGGAAACTGCAGACTGCTTTCCAAAGCAGCTGCACCATTTAACATTCCTACCAGCAGGGGGTGAGAGTTGATTCCAATTTCTCCACCTTCTCATCAACACTTGTTATTTTTTGTCTTTTTAATTAAAGCCACCCTAGTTGGTATAAAGTGATATCGCATTGTGCTTTTGATTTGCATTTCCCTAAATGACTAATGATGTTGAACATCTTTTCATGTGCTTGTTGGCCATTTGTGTATCTTCTTTGGAGAAATGTCTACTCAGATCCTTTTTCCATTTTTAATGGCTTGTCTTTTTATTATTAAATTATAATAGACTATATATTTTAAATACAAGTCCCTTATCAGATATAGGATTTTCAAACATTTTCTCCCATTCTATGGGATGGCAGGATACTTTTTTTTTTTTTGGCTGCACCACACGGCTTGCAGGATCTTAGTTCCCTGACCAGGGATCGACCCAGGCCCACAGCAGTGAAAGCGTCGAGTCCTAACCACTGGACTGCCAGGAATTCCTGCAAGATACACTTTTTGAGTCCTGGAATGTTTGAAGAAATTCTTTATTCCATCCTAACACTTGATTAGTGGGTTTGGCTGGGTTGCGAAGTCAAAGTTGAAAATAATTTTCCTCAAAATTTGAAGACGTTGACCATGACTTCAAGGTTTGAATGTTGCTGTTGAGAAATTCTATCCGTTATGATTTCCAGTCTGTTGTATTTGATTGTTTTTCTTTCTAGAAATGTACTACTCTCTCTTTATCCGTGGTGTTCTGAATGTAAAAATGCCTTCCTGTGGCTCTTTGCATTCTCTGTGCTGGGTAGTCAGAAAACACTTTTAAAGATAAAGCTTCATAGCCTCTACTTCGGGGAAATTTTTTTTTTTGTATTACTTCTTCAATAATTTCCACACTTCCATTTTATCTGTTCTTTCTTACTGGAACGTCTATTAGTTGGATATTAGACCTCCTGGATTGAGCCACCAATAGGGAATACTTTTTTCTCTCATATTGTCCATCTCTTTGTCTTTTTGTTCTACTCCCCCAGGCATTTCTTTGTCTCTACCTTACAAGCTTTCTGGGGTTTTTTGTTGTTGCTTTTTAATTTTAGCTATCATACCTCTTCTCATCAAGAGCTCTTTTTAAATTTTGTTCCTTTTTCATAACATCCTGTTCTGGAGTGATGGCAATATTTTCCCTACCTCTCTGAGGATAATGACTCTAGGTTTGGGGTTACTTGTTTATTACTGTTGTTGTTTTGTTTTCTCATACCCCCTGCATTGCTTCTGTTTTCTCAGGTTCCTTTTTCTTTTTCTTTTGTTCTCAGGCTTTCATAGTGAAGAATTTCCTCAAATGTCTAAGGATCCTTGGCCATCAGTTCAAAGTTAAGAATGGAGGAACTGGGCTTCTGTGGTGGCGCAGTGGTTAAGAACCCACCTGCCAACGCAGGGGACATGGGATCAAGCCCTGGTCCGGGAGGATCCCACATGCTGCGGAGCAACGAAGTCCGTGCGCCACAACTACTGAACCTGCGTTCTAGAGCCCACGAGCCACAGCTACTGAGCCTGCATGCCACAACTACTAAAGCCCACATGCCTAGAGCCTGTGCTCCGCAACAAGAGAAGCCACCGCAATGAGAAACCACTGCAACGAAGTCAACGCAACTGAAGAAAGCCTGCCTGCAGCAACGAAGACCCAATGCAGCCAAAAATAAATAAATAAATAATTTTTTAAAAAAGAAAAGAATGGAGGAACTAGAAACCTGATTCAAGGTTCTGTATTTGTTGGGGGGGGGGCTTGTCAATCATTTGGTTTTCCCTGTAACGTGATCAAGGGAAAGTCTGTCTTTTTCGTTTGAGGACTCCCAAAATGACAGGGCATGTAAGCCATTTATCTGGGACAATTCAGTTTTTCTGGAGAAGAACCTCTGAACTCCTGTTTGGGGATAAACTGTCTGGGACTAGGAGAGGGAATGAGGCCTGGAAGTCTAACCATTTGTTCTGAAGACTTTCCATTAATCCCTTTGTTCTTAGTTCAGAGTCTTACTTCCATCCTCTGCTCTGCGGGGGTCCCCAAATCTAAGGTCTCTGAGGCTCAGTTTTCCCAGAATCTAAATTTAGCTCCACAGGTGAACTTTTCAGAGAATGAATCTGTTTATTTTTCACCAGATATGTCATTTCATTTTATCTCTTAATGATGACAAGGCTTTCTATAATGCCTCAAACATAGGGTTGCCAGATTTACCAAATGAAAATACAGGATGATCAGTTAAATGTGAATTTCAGATAAACAGTATGATATTTGATACATGCTTTGTACTAGTCAGTTTGGGCTGCCATAATGAAATACCACAGATGTGGGGGCTTAAATAACAAGAATGATTTTCTCACAGTTCTGGAGGCTAGGGGTCCAAGATCAAGGTTCTGGCTAATTCATTTTCTAGTGAGAGTTCTCTTCCTGGCTTGCAGATGGCAGCCTTCTCACTGTGTCTTTACAGGATGGGGAGAGAACAGAGAGCAGCTTTCTGGTATTTCTTCTAAGGACACTAACTTTATTGCATCAGGGCCCCACCCATCTGACCTCATTTAACCTTAATTACTTCTTCCAAATACAGGTTAGGGCTTCAACATGTGAATTTGGGGGATGGAGGGGCAAACACAAACATTCAGTGCATAACACTGATATGCTAAAGATTATTTGTTGTTTATTTGAAATTCAAATGTAACTGGATGTTCTACATTTTACCTGACAATCCTACTCACACAGCCATGCTTTCTGACACCTTTCCCTGTGCTGGACTCTGGGATCAACTGGCTCAGTCCTCATCACAGTGCTGCTAGGGGGGCTGTTATCATTCCTGCTTTTACCCCAGGAGGAAGGCATGCCTTGAGAAATTAAGCAACTTGCCCAAAGTCACACAACTACCAAGTGGCTGAGGCAGATAGATGAGGCAGGGTCAAACCCAGAGCATCTGACTACAAAACAAGGCTGGTGACCACTTTTTCTTTTCTTTTTTAATCTTTTGGCCGTGCCTCATGGCATGTGGGATCTTAGTTCCCCGACCAGGATGGAACCGGCGCCCCCTGCATTGGAAGCACGGGGTCTTAACACTGGACCACCAGGGAAGTCCCCAGGTGACTGCTTTTTCAAAGCCCCTCTCCAGAGAGGGCTAAATCTACTATTGTGCTCAGGACCCAGCTCCATTAGCTCAAAGCACATAGAGTTCTCCGAAATGAAATTATGTGTGTACAAAAGCCATATGCCCACAAGTGAGTAATAATGCAACCTCTTCCCCTCCAAAAACTGTACTCATAAAACAAGCAATGAAGTACCAGCAAACAGTTCTTCAGGGCAACACCTTTAAAAATGGATGAATTCCTACTGTATAGCACAGGGAACTCTACTTAATACTCTGTAATGACCTACATGGGAATAGAATCTAAAAAAGGGAACTCTACTTAATACTCTGTAATGACCTATATGGGAATAGAATCTAAAAAAGAGTGGATATATGTATATGAATAATGGCTTCACTTTGCGGTACAGCAGAAACTAACACAACATTGTAAATCAACTTTACTTCAATAAAAATTAATTTTTAAAAAACGGATGAATTCACTCCAGGGAAACTTGTCAAATCAAATATTGCTGGGACCAGGACTTCCCTGGTGGGGCAGTAGTTAGGAATCCACCTGCCAATGCAGGAGACATGGGATCGAGCCCTGGTCTGGGAGGATTCCACATGCCGCGGAGCAGCTAAGCCCGTGCGCCATAACTGCTGAGCCCGCGTGCCTAGAGCCTGTGCTCCACAAGAAGAGAAGCTACCGTGATGAGAAGCCCGCACATCGAAACGAAGAGTGTCCCCCACTGGCCGCAACTAGAGAAAGCCCATGCGCAGTAACTAAGACCCAATGCAGCCAAAAATTAATTAATTAAAAATAAATAAATGTTAAAAAAATATCGCTGGGTTCTCTTTTATTTTTATTTGGCTGCACCACGCGGCTTATGGGATCTTGGTTCCCTGACCAGGGATTGAACCTGGGCCCTCGGCAGTGAAAGCTGGAGTCCTAACCACTGGACCACCAGGGAATTCCCCACCTTTTCATTTTTTAATTAAAATTTTTAAAAAAATTTAATGAGGTATAATTAACATCAATAAAATGCACAAATCTTAACATACAATTCGGTACTTTTGGACAATTGTTTATACTCTGTAACAATTGCCCAAAACAAGATGCAGACAATTTCCATCACTCCAGGAAGTTCCCTGTGCCTCTTTCCAGTCATGCCCTTTCCTCCCCAGCTACCCCTGTTCTGATTTCTATCACCAGAGACAAGCCTGTTCCCAAACTTCAGATAAGTTGATTCATACAGATCATATTTTTTTGTATCTGGCTTCGGAACGTTTATTGTTTTTGATTGAGGTGAAATTCACATAACATAAAAGTAATCATTTTAAAGTGTGCAGTTTCATGGCATTTAGTACATTCACAATGTTGTGAAACCACCACCTCTATCAAGTTCTAAAACAGTTTCATCACTTCCCCAAAGGAGACCACGCCCCCAATAAGCACTCACCCTCCAGTTCTTCCCCACCCCCAGCACCTGGCAACCATTCATCTGCTCTCTAACCTTTACTTTTTATGGCTCATCAATCCTCAAATGTCTGGTAAAATCCCACAAGTAGAGAGGAATTATTAAAAAGGGCTCCAAGGAAGGGAAAGCAGGAGGACAGAAGCAACACTAGGTAAAGTAAAATTAAGCCACATGATCAAGCCACGAAGAAGGACAACATTCCTAACACCAGCAAGAGAAAACCTATTCTTCATCTTGAGCAGAAGGCTCCTGCTCCAACCAGTCTTAAAGGCTGCTCGGTGCTATCTTAGCAAGTGGTGTTTATTTTCTTATCAACAAAGCACAATTCAGGGACAATGTTGAAACAGAAAAGCCCCACAGCTGGCTCTCTGTACAAAAGGCATTGACATAAAGACCAAAGTAAATGTTAGCATCCTGGAAACAGCAGCAGGTGTTTTAAATACAAGAATAGCAGCCACTTGGGAGAATTGTGACCACCTGCTAAGTAGCAGCTACTCAATCTAAAATGGCTAATCACAGGGATGATTTCTGACCTCTAGGTGCTTTCTGCCATTGGTCTTTTTGCTCGTTCTTTCTTTGCAGGAGATTTCTGGATAATTTTGATGTTTTCTAACCAGATTCTTGCTCACCATCACGTGCTTAGCACCTAATATCTAAGATGATGCTTGGCACACAGTAGGTGAACAATAAGACATTTTGGAGTGAAATAAATGAACTGTGCTGCTGATTGTAAAAGTGGAATCATAAAATCACTGTACTTTAGACTCAGCAGAACTAGAAAGAAGGAAAACAAATGACCTCCCACAACGGACTGTGCAAGGCGGTTTCCATACATCATCCCACTTCATCCTCACAATTACCTTAAAAGGTATCATGATGCCAACTTCACAGATGAGGAGACTGATGGTCACAGAGGCACCCTGCTATCTCCTGGAATAGCAAGTTCAAGGCTTTCGTTTGGTAACTGAGGAAACTCGGGCCCAAGGCAGTCAGGGGTCTTGACTCAGGTGACCGAGTCAAGGCTGTTTAGTTAGCAACCTACCTGGAATGTTCCCAGATGTTGGGCTGCACCTCGCAGGCCTGAGAGCCTTGTAGTTGCCCAGCCTTGAGACCAAAGAAAGAGCCTGGAGACAGCTACAGAGACATCAATGACTTGTTGGACAGAGGATCTTACACAAAATGTCCTGGAGCAATACCGCCACCATGTACAGCAGACAGCAGGAAGGACATAGCAGTAATCTTCCTTGCTTGGAGGAGAAGGAGGCTGCCCTTTATAGGGGGAATTGACATCAGGTGGGCTCATCAATAAACAGGGATTAATGAAGCCCTATAATGAAGAGGGTTGAGTAGTCATGTGAGTGAAGCAGGGACTGGTAGAGCAGGGGGGATGGACAGAGAGCAAGAGAACATCCATTTTGAGTGGCCGACACTCACACCAAGTCTGTTAGCTGAAGGCAGGGTGTACTGATCCTAGAAGCAAAAGGACCATTGTGTCTAGGCATAGAGTTTCCAAATCTAGTGGTTGTTTAAAAAAATAAATAAAGACCACCAGCCTCCTGGGCAGGTTTTGGGCAATTAAGCCTTTACCGGTTACACTAGTTACATCCATATCTCAGGAATCCCGGGGGACGATCATGGGTGAGCAGCAGCAGGCCGGACACTCAGGAGGCAGGCGGGCTGGGCACAGGAACACCAGGGATTAGCCAGTGGGTCCTGGCCAAGTCCCTTTTTCCTTTCTGTGCCTCAGATATGAAACGGATTAGGGATGTGCTGAGTGCCTGCCAAGCGCTCTGCCAGAAAGGGCAAACTCAGTCAAGAAAAATTACTGAGTGCAATCAAGTGGCTCAGGGACACAAAAGTGCATAAGATCTGGTCCCTGCTTCTTTCTCTGATAGGTGACCAACCATCCTGGTTTGCTGGGACTCTTCCAATTCAAGCACTGAAAGTCCCGCGTCCGGGAAAACCCCTCAGTCCCTTGGCCACCTCTGTGCGGTCTCGGTGGCCAGAGGAAAGCACACGCATGATAATGACAGCACCACAGGGAGCACGTGACGCCATGTGTAATACAAAGACCCCAGTGGACACAGGGCAACGGTGCTGTGCCAACCTCAATGGAGCATGCAGCACAAGGAAAAACCAACAACACTGATCTGAAACAGACTCACAGACTTAGAGAACGAACTCATGGTTACCAGGAGGAAGGGTGTGGGAAGGGATAGATTGGGAGTTTGGGATTGACCCGTACACACTACTATATTTAAAATAACCAACAAGGACCTACTGTATAGCACAGGGAACTCTGCTCGATATTCTGTAATAACCTAAATGGGAAAAGAATTTGAAAAAGAATAGATACTTGTATAACCAAATCACATTGTTGTACACCTGAAACTAACACAACATTGTTAATCAAGGATACTCCAATATAAAACATTAAAAAAATAGTAACAAAAAATGGGATACTTTGTTCATCACAGATTTCTTTTGCAGCAATTTAGATTTTTAAAAATATTGCATCAGGGCTTCCCTGGTGGCGCAGTGGTTGAGAGTCCGCCTGCCGATGCAGGGAACATGGGTTCGTGCCCCGGTCCGGGAAGATCCCATATGCAGCGGAGTGGCTGGGCCCGTGAGCCATGGCCGCTGAGCCTGCGTGTCTGGAGCCTGTGCTCCGCAATGGGAGAGGCCACAACAGTGAGAGGCCCACGTACCGCAAAAAAAAAAAAAAAAAAAAAAAAAAAAAAATTGCATCAAAGTATTCTTTATCTTGATTACTGAATTTCTCTTGAATTTTGCACCTGAGGCAAGTGTCTCTCTGGTCTCATCCCTGTCCCAACCCTGCAGGGCAGCCTTCAGTGCTAGTCACCAGACCTGGGACAAATCACAGGTCTTCTCCGTCCGAATGTCTTCATCCACATGCGGAGGAGGGTGGACTACACAGCCCCTAGGGGCCCTCCAGGTCCAAGTTCTGTGGTTTCACGACTAGATGTGGGAAAACTGAGAGGAGCAGGAGGTAGTGGGTCCTGGGGGGGTCAGGGAAGAGAAAGGGAAGAAGCGTGTCTGCTTGCCTCCTACCAAAGAACCAGGACCAGGAGGAGGGATGAGTCATATACATGTGTGTATATAGATAAAGACTCATATATGTATATGAATTGGCTTATGTGGTTGTGAGGCTGGCAAGTCTGAAGTTTGCAGGGTAGACTGGCAGGCTGGAAACTGGGCAGAAGCCAGTGCTGCCTGAGAAGGAATTTCTTCTTCTTCTGAGTAACTTCAGATTTGCTCCTAAGGCCTGTCTTGGATTGGAGGAGGCCCGCTCAGATGATCCCCTTTACCTGATTGCAGAGGTTAATCACGTCTACAAAATATCTTCACAGCAACACCTAGATTAGTGTTTAACAGACTAACTGGGTATTATAGTTTAGCCAAATTGACTCATAAAACTAACCATCATAAGAGCAGGAAATCATTCAGAGAAGTTATGTAAATTCTCCAAGATTATCCAGCTGACCTGTGTCACGTCGGGACTGAAAACGTGCTCTGGTGACCACAAAGTACACATTCTCCCATGAGTTTTGCTGTGTCTGGGCCTCCAGAGAAGTTTCTGAAGCATCAGGGCAGCTTCCTTATCCTCTGCATGATGCTGTTACGTCTGTGTCATAACCATTTGGGCGCATCTCCTCCTGGACACAAGAGCCCTGCAGGTGCCAGGCATTCAGTGAATATTTGCAGAATTAGGGAATCACTAATAGTTCCCAACATCTGTTTCCTAGATACCAGCCCTGAACTAAGCTTTAACTCTAAGAGGTTAACTCTTTTTTGTTTGTTTGTTTGTTAACTGTTGCTTGAATTGAATCTCAGGTTCCCCGACAACAACAAAAAGCCAGAGGAAAGAACTCTTGTAGCCAGGATGGAATATTCTAGAATTCTATTGTGCATTCTGACTCTGATTTCTTGATAACCCTGTGAGGTGGGTCCTACTATTATTCTTGGTTGAATAATAGGAAAACAGAGGCTCTGAAAAGTTAAGGACTTGTCTAGGGTCACAGAGTTTGTAAGTGGTGAAGCTCACACTTGAACCCAGGGAGCTGGATTCTACCCTCCGCAGGCCTACCCATCAGGCCGCACTGCCCAAGGCAAACTGACCCCTGCAGCCAGATTCCTACATCATTGAGTTGATTTCCTCCACTTCCAGATGAAGGGCAGAGAAGTAAAAGTGGCAGCACCAGGACCAGCGCTCCGCGCTCCCGGCTCCCAGCCCACAGACCCCTTCTCCTGTTTACCTCTCAAAATGAGGCCTCGCTGGGGACCTTGCGTGCCCTGCCTGGGCCTCTAGGTGCTATTTACTCAGCTAGGTGTGGACTCTGCCTGGATCCCAGTCTGCTGTTTGCACAGTAAATGTCACCTAGTCTATACCCCCAACGATGGAGGGGAACAGGGACCGAAAGGAATATTCTTTTGCTGGTTTCAGATACCTTGACTTGGGTTTTCAGTTTCTTAGATACAATGCAAATCACTGAAGGTGGGGGTTGCCTCAGAAGCATCTTGTCCTAAAAGCAATAGGCCAGGCCTGGGTTCTTTCCATGCCTGTGCAACCTCCAGGAAACCGGACAATCTCCGAAGTCACAGGGATCTAAGTTTGAATCCCAGTTCTACCACGTGACCTTGGGCTTAACTCCTTCCTCTTCTGAGAAAATGAGCCAATTCCTACCTTGCAGAAATTAAAGAGTAGATGCCAAGGGCTCTGCACAGTTCCTGGCTCACGTCCTGTACTCATTAGCTAATGTTCCTAATACTGACTTATTTCACACATCCTCATGTTGGTTCCTTTGAAAATAAAGGGAGTAAGGAGGATACAAACAAGGCTTACTGTTCTTTATTTTCCCGATGTCCCATTACCTGGCTTCTTCCTGGAAAAGCGTTCCAAGAACTTTCAGAAGTAGAGAGTAAACAAACAAGGGAGGTTTTAATCTGTGAAAGAAATATGCAGATTCTGCCTTTCTCAGGAAGGCCACTGCCTGAAGCTTGAAGCAGATCCACTAATTTAGTAACTTTACTCCCTGATTGATTTCCAACCAGCGGTTCCGGCTTTTGAACCAGGATGTGCAAACAAGAACACTTACTCTAAGGGAGGTTTCGAGGCCTCTGGATTTCGTCAGCTGCCCACTCTCCCAGGAGAGCAGGTGGGACCAGTCAAGCCAGCGGCCAAGGCCAGAAAGTAAGCTGAACGTTTCAAGGTCTACGAGGCCTCTTCCTTTTGAGTTTTTAATTTCAGTGGGATACACGTAAGAAATGCCAAGGAGGAAACAGGTTGATTCATGGTTGCCAAACCAAGTGGGGTGCAGAGAAAAAAGAACAAGATGAAATGGAAAAGGTCAGCTACCTCATTGTACAAAGTGAGGAGAGCTGCAGGGGATGGGGGGCACAGCCTTCGGTCCTAGGACCCCGGGTTCCCACCGGGTTCCTGACCCCGAGAGATAACCCGTCCCTGGGGCTCGGGAGAGTGAGAGCACTGCCTGAGCTCAGACACCCAGAAGTCCCTTCTGACTCCTTTAAGGAGAGAAGCACAGCAAGGAACCAGGGAGAGAGTGACTGGGCAGAATTTAAAGCCAAACAAGGGAAGGGTGGGGAGGATGGGAGGGAATCCTCTCTCTCTCTCTCTCTCTCTCACTCCTGCCTCCATTTTTAAAGAAAAGTTCTTGGTTAAAACAAAAATACCAAGGAAGTCTTGAAGGAGACTAAGGATGAGAGTAGGAAAGGGACAAAGGATGTCCCAGGAGAGTTGAAATAAGTATACAGAAATCCGGAAGGATCTTCTTATCCACTTAGTCTCAGGAATAGTAGCAGGTGTCAAAGGTTGAATACATGTATGTTGTGTTAGTTTCAGGTCTTTTTTAGCCCCAGGTGAACTATTACTGCTTTCTTGAGATTCTAGCTCAGGGTCCAGGTGGCATCTAGCTCTAGCAGGGAGAAGTGGCAAGGGAAAAAGTAAAGCTAAATCCTATGCAAACTCCTACTCATCCTTCAAGGCTCTCACGAATTTGCCTCCTCTATGAGGCCTTCCCGGATGGCCCTACAGAGTTAGGTCCTCGCTCCTCGGTACCACTCCTAAGGGCTGGTTACAGTTATACTACCTTAGAATTACTTATTATCTTTCTCCTCTTCTAGATTCTGCTCCCCGAGAGAAGATAAAGGTGGCACAGCTTTCGGGATGAATGAATGACCCCAAATCAAGGTTTTCTGGCTGTGGTTCTGATCGTGACGTTGGAAATATCAGTTTATTGCACGTGGACACATAAATTTTAAAAAATCCTTCAATGCAAATGTTTGAGCACAGGCAAAGGGTGGAAATTTTCAGGAGAACCTCAAGTCAGTACAAACTGCTCTCTCTTGTCCTGGTTCCTGGAGGGGTGGGGGACATTTGCTGATCAAGAGTAGGGGAGTCCCTTTAGAAAACTGTTTTCAATTCCCCCCCACCAAATTTTTAAAGTGACACTTAGACAATCCATTTCCTGCAAGCCTGAACAAATTTGATTTTTCAAGACACTGATGAAACACCTCAATTGAGAAATGTTTATTCCCATTCAAAGCTGTACCCAGGGCCGCTATCTTCTCACCCCCTTTCTCTGTTCCAGAAGGTAAGAAAAAGTCAGACTCACAGCCCCTTTGCGTTATAAAGTCACCTGGTCACCTGGAAAGTGACTCTAGAGGACTCCTGTCCCCCAGTATGTATCTTTGGGATGTCGGAGAATCTGTGTTCATTCCTTCAGTGGATGCACCTGTCCCTGGACAGTGCTGCCCTGGATGGGGGTCTAAGGCTGGTGGGTGGGCACTCTGGTCACCTGCACTTTGTTCCCGGGCACCAAAGAGGCCATTTGTGGGCAGGGGGAGTTCAAACAGGGGGTTGTCTCTGCTGCTGTCATCCTCCTTCAGATACCAAGTCAGGGCCTCCCAAGTGAAGTGAAGAGGCTCAGGCTGGGATGGGCTGCCTTTGTTCCAGGATGGGAGCCTGGAACTAAATGCAAGAAACTCCTTCCTGTGTTGCAGGCACTCTGCTAGGTTGCTTTCATGTACACTCCTGTCTTTTCTAGTAAAACAAACAACAATGGAAAAAAAAAACAACTCTTTTTTTTTAACATCTTTATTAGAGTATAATTGCTTTACAATGGTGTGTTAGTTTCTGCTGTATAACAAAATGAATCAGCTATACATATACATATATCCCCATATCTCCTCCCTCTTGCGTCTCCCTCCCACCCTCCCTATCCCACCCCTCTAGGGGGTCACAAAGCACCGAGCTGATCTCCCTGTGCTATGCGGCTGCTTCCCACTAGCTAGCTATTTTACATTTGGTAGTGTATATATGTCCATGCCACTCTCTCACTTCGTCCCAGCTTACATTTCCCCCTCCCTGTGTCCTCAAGTCCATTCTTTACGTCTGCGTCTTTATTCCTGTCCTGCCCCTAGGCTCTTCAGAACCACTCAAAAAAAAAAAAAACTCTTGAAGAGGTTCATGGTTTATTCCAGGTCACCCAGCAGAGTCAAGCACTAACCTCCACCGTCCTGTTCAAGTTTAGTCGTCGGTCCCCCACCTCTGGCACAGACCATGACAAAGGGCTTTTGGAGCATGTTGTGGGTGCTAAGGACTATAATAAACTCTGTAATTCTGGAACTCTAGGCTGGAAATTACAACTCACTTCCAAACAGAAAATGATTGTGTTCAGTAGGAAACAACATTTCCTTTTTTAAATTGGAGATCCAACCTCTTCTTTCCCAGATCCTGCTGGCTGGCTCACCTGTTCTGTAAAGAGCAGCTCAAGTCCCCCACCCCCAGGGATGGCGTCATCCAGACCCTGCCCCGGAATCTCACCAGAGGTCAGGGGTCTGTGTACCCAGGAAATGTTTGCTGCCCTCTGCTGGGAATGGTGTCCTAGGTCACACTGACAGAGCCGGTCATCAGCAGCCCATGGCCAGGTCCAGTCCACCCAGGGATCAAGTGGGCATTTTGTTCTCTTGTTGGGGGAGGGAGCAGCTGGCGAAAACTCACCTGGTGTCCATTGCTATGACACATCTCCTGCTTCATGGACCCTGTCCCTGCTTGTGACCAGTGATCAAATTTTATACTCAGACATATTGTAAAGATTTGGACCCACCATTGTTCTACTTAACCTTCTGGGACCTGTCAAACTTCCTGGCTGCCAAATATCAAAAGACAGAAGAAAGGATGAGATTAATGGGAAACTAGGAAGGTTGTGGGAATGGTACTCGGCATTAAGGTGGATGGCCCCCGGTAACAATAATTATTAACATGCATGGTGTGCTTTCTCCGTGTCATGAACTGTGTTTAATATATTATCTTGGTCAACTCTTGATTCTCATTTTTCTGACAGGGAAACTGAGGCTCAGAGGGGTTAAGTAACTTATCCAAGGTTCCCTAACTAGTGCATGTTAGAGCCGAAAACCTGCCTGATGTCCATCCATCTGTGTCACAAGCCCAGGCTCCCAGCACCCAGGTTATAAGGACTGTTCTTACAGTGTCTGGAAATGGAAGATGGATGGTCTCTGTCCCAGTATTCTCAGAGGCAATCATAATTCTACTCCTCCGCTCCCAAAGCTTTTCTCTTCTCGTATCTCCTTTATTCAACACACTGGAGTTTCATCTATATTTTAGCCAGCTGACTCTTGGAATCACATAAATCCCGGATGTTGTCATGAAAAAAAAAAAAAGTTCATGAGACAACAGAATATGTACAGCTTGCTGTCTTTCCCCACAGGAATATCAGATGTACAAAGTCAGTATAAATAAAAGAGAGGATTTTTTTTTTTTTTTTTTTAATGTTGAGAGACCCTGGGCCATTCTCAGGAAATCTAGTCTCCTACAAGCCAGGTCATGAAAAACCTCACAGCATCACCTAAAGGCAAGGCCACCTCACCAGTGGGGGAGGGATTCAGTTGCTGTTATTTTGGAATTAGAGCCTCAGGGTACGTATGTGTCTGGGAAGGTTGCACTTGAGTAAATCCAGCACTTCAAACAAATATCATTTACTGAAATTAGTCATGAAACATTTTGCAAAAATAGATGTTCCATACAGAAGCTAAGTAATCAAAACCAAGGCAGGATCCTGGAACAGAAAACAGACTTTAAGAGGGAAACTGTTGAAATCCAAATAAAGTCTAGAGTTTAGTTAATAGCACTGTGTCAGTGTTGGTTTCTGAGTTTTGACAAATGTACCGATGGTAGTGTAGGCTGATAACGTTAGGGGAAACTAGAACCAGGTTGGGGGTTGGTAGCATATGGGAATTCTCTGTACCGGCCTTGCAACTTTTCTGTCAATATAGAATTACACCAAAAAAAAAAAAAGTTTATTAAAAAAAGTTCAAAGCCGGTGAACTGATGTTTATTCTCTTAGTACTAATGGGGCCTACAGCACTTAAACTTCTTTCAAGTAAGATAAAACTTGCTTCTCTTGCCACCTTTGAACCTTGGTGTCAATAAAGGTACCGACAATGGAGAGTTTGTGCTTTCTTTAAGGAGACAAAACCAAATGTTGAGCCATTTACTGCTCTGGGTCAATGCCAAGTGCAAAAGAGAGCGTGCAATATCTTTTCACTTTTCAAACGAACCTTTTCCTTTTGTTGTTGTGCCCTTTTAGGCTCTGTTTAATTTACCGAGCAAATGAACTACAGCGTTTTGTGGAAGCCAAAGGAGTACTGAATTTCTTAGAACCCTAATACACACAAATGAACTATAAGAAGTGTTGCAACTCTTCTCCAGAAAGGGGTGGGCAGCCGCAGGATTCAAGGAAACATCCGCCAACACCACCAGGAGGATTTCCTGCCCATGCATTTGGCGTCTCAACGTTACTTAAACGGTTCAAAAACGTCCGCCTTTGAAAACAGTCATGAAATTAAAAGCACTAGAATCACTAGTCCTAGCAAACCAAAAGACTTCATCCATCTCTCGAGGGTACTGAATCCCTGTGCATCCAGGTCGGTTTCTTAGTTGTGACAAATGTACCATGGTCGTGTAAAAGGACAACATCAAGGGAAATCGGAACTGGGTGAGGGGTGTACGTAGCACTTTTTGCAAGATTCAGATGCAACTTTGATTCCATTAAGGAAACAAAAATAGTATATATAGACCTTTGCTCTTTCCCCTATCATTTAAGGGTTTTTCATTTCTCCTTGTGAGAGTATGAAAAGTTGTCTTACAATTTTTTAAAAAAAAATAAATTTATTTATTTATCTGTGATGGGTCTTCATTTCTGTGCGAGGGCTTTCTCTAGTTGCAGCGAGCGGGGGCCACTCTTCATCGCGGTGCGCGGGCCTCTCACTGTCGCGGCCTCTCTTGTTGGAGAGCACAGGCTCCAGACGCACAGGCTCAGTAGCTGTGGCTCACGGGCCCAGTTGCTCCGCAGCATGTGGGATCTTCCCAGACCAGGGCTCGAACCTGGTCCCCTGCATTGGCAGGCAGATTCTCAACCACTGCGCCACCAGGGAAGCCCCTGTCTTACAATTTTTGCTTTCCATTTCCATTTAACTTGTGTTTAGAACAATGAGCAACGTAGCTCTTTCCTGCTAGAATCTTGACTTACAGCGTGGAAGCCTGTAAAATATGACACCAAGCAAAGGCGTGGGACACTGGAGTCTTTAAGAATAGTGTCAAAATCATGGCATCAAGGAGCCAGGATTCCTGAAATCTGTTCCCATTCTTCTCCTGGACCATTTAAAAATCTATTTAGTAGATGAGCAAGGGGATTACAAAGATGAGCCAGATGCAGTCCCTGCCTTCAGGGAGCTCACAGTCTAATGTGGAGATCAAGACAGGTGGATTGTACTGCCAAGTATCACAGGTGTGTTGCTGGAAGTCTGTGCAGGTGCACAGAAGGGTGATGTTTGACACAGTTTAGAGCAGCGGATCTCAGCTGGGGGAGGTCTTGGCTCTCAGGGATATTTGACAATGTCCAGAGACAGTTTTGGTTGTCATAACTGGGAAGAGTGGGTGGTGCTCCTGGCATCTTGTGAGTAGGACCTGGGGTGCTAGTAAAATTTACAATGCACAGGACAGCTCTCACCCCACAACAAAGAATTGTCCAGCCCCAAATGTCAGTAATGCTGAGGTTGAGAAACTATGGTGTAAACAGAGAGAGGAAAAGGGCATTCCAGGAAAATGGTAGGACTGAAGTATGGGACAGATAGATAAGCTGGAAAAGTAATCTACAGCCTTAAGATGATTATTTTGTCCCTTTGGACCTCAATTTTTCTGGCCACAAAATAGTGATGCTAATGCTAAGTGACTCATCTCTTTTCCTGGTGTCAGAAGAAAGTGCCACTGATAAAAATTATGTCCTTGGGATCTACCTATTTCCTGATGCCATACTTAAGCATACTAGTTCCTCAGCCATACTAGTAGCCTGTTCATGAGAAAAACAAAGACGGTATTTGGAGAATCTAACTTAGGGCAGTATGGTAAGTGCCTGTAAAAGTGAGGATTGTGTTGTATGGCATGTAATAAAAACCCAGCCACCATGATATTTCTAGTTGTCACGTAACTTGGGATCTGGAAGTGGGCAGTCTAGAGCTAGGTCAGGGCTAGATGGTCACTCCATGATGCCATCAGGAACCCAGACTCCTCTGTCTTTCCCCTCTGACATCCTTAGCTTGTGGCTTCCTTCCTCATGCTTGCAAGATGGCTGCTGAACTGTCTCAACCTTTTGAACTTTCATCAGCATTCCAGGCAAGAAGAAGCATTGCCTGGGGGAAAGGGGCAACAGGAAAAAGGTGAAAGGCATCCCAGTAGAGTCTTCTCCATTTAACAAGCTTTCCTGGAATTCTCTCTGCCTAGAACTTCCACTTATACATTGGCCTGAACTTTATTCCACAGCTACTCATAATTTCAAGGGAATCCGGAAGCTGAGTGTTTTCAGCTAGGCACCCTGAACAAACGTTATTATTATTATTTTTAATAAGAAAGTAGAATAGACACCATGTAAGTAACTAGAAATATTGCCTTAGTGCCTTAAAATGAGCACATTCCAGGCTTTAGTAATAAGTCCAAGATAGACCAACCTTGTGTTGAATTCTGCTTTCAAGAAAATGGTATTATGTAGCAGTCTGCCAGAGTAATTTAAAAGATGTTCTGTCTTTTAAAGCATACTGCAGACAACCTAACAGTTTAATAATCATTTAAAAATATATTTATTGAATGTCTAATGTGTACTCAGCACTATACTAAACACAAAGAAGTATAACGCATGCTTCTGTTTCTAATGAGCTTTTCAAAATCCAGTTGGAAAAAAACATAGCAACATAAACAAATGAAAAGTTGGGTAATAATGAAAGAGTTAAATAACAATCTGTTATAGTAGTCTAAGAACGCCTTGCGTTGCTGGTGGAAATGTCGAATGATAAAACCACTTTGGGAAGCTGGCAGTTTCTAAAAATGTTGACCATACACCTACCTCGTGATCCCGCAGTTTCCCCAATGGGTATTGAATATTTACCCAAGAGAAATGAAAATACAAAGATTTTTTTCACACAAAGATTTGTACACAAGTGCTCACAGCAGCTGTATTCATAAAAGCTAAAACTTGGAAACAATTCCATTTCTAAACCCTGAAGCACAAAGATCAATCTCACTCTGCAAGAGTAAAATGACATCAAATGTTGTACATGTTCCTGGTGGAGAGGAAAGTTCTCTGTGAGATCATATTTGTTAATTGTGCTATTCACATCTTTCCTGTCTGCTCTATTGGTTGATTCTGAGTGAGGTGTATTCGTCTCCCACTGTGATTGTGGATCTGTCAATTTCACCATTTATTTTCAGTTTTTGTTTTATACATTTCAAAATTATGCTATGTTTATAAAATGCATGACTCATAACTTGTGCCTTTAATCAACATGACACACCCTTCTTTGTGCTTTTTAAATGCTTTTGTTTTAAATTCTATTTTGTCTGATACAAATGTTGCTCCATATGCTTGTTTTCTATATACATTTGCCTGGTGAGCCATTTTCCATTCTTATGCTGTTTAGTTTTATGTGTATTTCCTATAAACAGCATATAGCTGGAATTTGGATTTTTCACTTAAACCAGAGTCTCCTTCTTTTACGAAGGGAATATAATCCATTCATATTTATTTTTGATTATTTATATATTTGGACGTATTCCTACCATGTTATTTCATGTTTTCTCCTTACCATGTTTCTTGTGTTTTCCTCTTTTCTTATATGTTTTGGAATGATTGTTGTTCTCTGTCTCTCACTGGCTCACTTTTGTCCTCTGTTTCTCTCTCCGAATGGTTTGGTTCTATTCTTCTGCTACAATGGTCTTAAAACTTTTTTGTTCACATGGTCCCTAAAATAATTTAGTAAAACTAGATACCACATTTTAAATACACCCCACATTTTAAACATCTAAAATTTCTCATGATAAGCTTAAATATTCGTTGCAATGGATGTCATTTCTAATGCAACTGGGAGTATTGACATTTTAAAGTAAAACTTTTGTATCACTCTTTTAGCTGTGTTCAATGGAATCGAAATACCACAGTTATTTGCCATCCATCATCACACATTTGGAAATATGAGTCAAGGATTTGGCCAAGAATAGCTGGCTGGGGTGAGGAGGTTTGCATATTCTGGGGCCAAGGATTCAACCAGCCATTGCCAATAGATTAATTACATACATTTGTATACATGAGAATTTAATAGGCATCTGTTTCCTTATTGTCAGAGAACAGAGTTAAAATCATGAAAAGAGGGAAGGCTAGAACAAACCCTTTGGTGTTGAATTGGAGTTGGAGTTATTGGTGTGCACTCATGAGTTTTTAATATATAAGATAGATCGATATAAAAATAGGTATAGACATACAAACATCTATATATTTCTATATCTTTTTATGTGGGTATGTATACACATATATATACAAATATTATTTCCTAGTTCTATCCACTGAGACAACCTAGAAGCAATGACACCCCAGTGTCAAAATAGGTATTATTAATAAGTACAAAAGCTACTAATTAACTTTAGGAGACAGCATCTTAACCAATTGGTAAAAGTTAATATCACTGGTTATGGGACAAATTGACATCTCCTGCCTCCTGATATGATGCACCGAGAAGAAAACAGCATCACTATGTGGTATTCCTGCCCAAAACACATAAATCGTGAGGTCACATCAGACAAACCCACACTTAGGGTCATTCTACAAAATAATTGACCCATACATTTCAAAAATGTCAACATCAGAAAAGACATGAGGCAGGCTTCCCTGGTGGCGTAATGGTTAAGAATCCATCTGCCAATGCAGGGGACAAATGTTCAAGCCCTGGTGCAGGAAGGTCCCACAGGCCACACAGCAACTAAGCCCGGACGCCACAACTACTGAGCCCACATGCCACGACTACTGAAGCCTGCATGCCTAGATCCCATGCTCTGCAACGAGAGAAGCCACCTCAATGAGAAGCCCACGCACTGCAATGATGAGTAGCCCCTGCTCACCGCAACTAGAGAAAGCCCATGTGCAGCAATGAAGACCCAACACAGCCAAAAAAAAAAAAAAAAGTTTGGGTGAAGAGTCTGCCGGAACTCTTTGTACAATTCTTGCATCTTTTCTGTAAGTTTGAAATTATATCAAAATCAAAAGTTAAAAAAAAATCAACAAGCTCTTTATTAAGAACCAGAAAACTTCCCTTATTTCTCTTTCTTAAGTTATATTTCCATTCTACTTTCCTTACAGACTTTTATCTCAATGTAATATAGTTTTATGTTTAAAAGTCTACTATTGATTACCCAATAGGCTACCTTGCATAAAAATATACACATTTAAATATTTTAAAGCTTTCTTCAAACCATAAAAAATTATTCTACATGGAGCTACCATAACAATTAAAATCAGTACAAATTTTATCAAAACAACAAATATTCCAAATTTTGATAATTATTAAACATAGAGAGTAAAATATTGGAAATGTATCTTTGCGCCATGTATCAGTGGATTAACAATACTTATTGCTATAGTGAGGCAGGATTCAGCATTAATTTTATTCCTTTTTTTAATTAAAAAAAGTGCCCCAAAACATTGTTCGTATAACTAAATGGATGGGGAAGGAAGGCATTTTGTTATAACGATGTCCTTCAATTGTTTGAACATCTTTTAAGTTAGAAGCCAAGTCACATAATGACCTATTATTAAAAATTATTGTATTCCAGTCCCAGCTGACAACTCAATCTTATCTTCCATCAATTTTGTTGAAAACAAGGAATTAGAACCAATGGAGTTGGAAAGGGATTGATACTCAGTGATGAGCGTCATTTCCTTTTTCAATCTCATCACCAATAGTTTGACTGGTCTATTTGTTCGAAGCCCCAGAGATTTTTCTACCTCAGGGCAGTGCACCTTGGGAAGATTAAGCATGAGTGATGTGAGTGAAGAGTGCTAGAATGGAGACTGTGAAAAAGACAGGTGGGAAAAAGAATCAATAGGCACCTGTGGTCAGTGGCTACCATATTAGAGATCAGTTCTTGAATTTTAGTTTCAGATTGCTACTGGGTTTGGTGTAGTTCTTTTACTTATTTAGACTTAATGTTCTACTGTTTCTTGCATTTCACAAAGACTAAGAACTTTGTATTTTATACATTTTATAGCTCTTATCACAAGTGCCTAGTAACTGTTTTAAAATATTACTGGCATCTGATGCAAGAATTATCAGAGAAGTGTTACAGAGAGGATATAAAACTGTTTAAAGGTTTGGACACGAGTGTTGACGATTCCACAGACAGCAATCTGCACTGGGTCCAATTACTGTTTTTGAGTATGATTTAACATGTTTATCAAAAAGATGAAAGCCTTGAAAACAAAGCTGGGGGAGTCGATTTCAACATTCCATTTCTACCCAATTAACCAAGACTAAAATGCAATCCACTGGATTTTTCTCCTCTGCCCCAGCATCTTGTACCTTCTCCTTATGGTTACTCATTTACACCATGATGGACTAATAGAGGCCTCATGCATTTTCTTTTTATGTCTAAATGATTTAAATTTCTTCTAGTTTCTCTGAGATTTCTTACACAGTGCCAGACATTCTTTTGGCATTCACAACTATTAACTTAAAGACTGCATGACAATTACATGACTTTTCTCAGAACCTCTTACAGCTTTCCAAGGTCCTTTAACAGGAACGAGTAGGTCTCAACCAGAAGGTATTCTGAAGAATTCTCCCCAAAGGTCCCAGGGCCAGTAGAGAGTCTCCCACCCCTGCAGGCACTTTAGGACCCAGCTAGCTCAAGGCTGATGGGAGTTAAAAAGGAGGCAGGCTGTTTTGTCCTGGTCTCTGATTAGCCCCCATCTCTTTCCCAGTCCTCAGAAGCAGCCTGTGTTCAGGATGGCCTGAGCTGGGCCAGCTCAGTTTAAACAAAGTCATTGATTCACTCTGCCAATTTGGAGAAGAAAATACTAGGAGGCTCACAGTCCAGTCCTGGGAATGACGGAAACTATGCCCTTGAAAGGGCCTATATATCGAAAGACTGAATTGCTTTCATTCATTCCTTCTTCCCATACTGTTTTCTTCCCACCAAAATATAATTGAAGAGCTAACCTGACTTAGTAACAGCGAAGAATTACCTGGAAGGGTTCTATCTTTTCACTTTTTGCATATCTTCCAACCACCAGCTACGAGATTTACTCATCTCTGCATCCCTAGAACCTAGAACAGTGCTGAGCATTGAGGAAGCAGTAACTACTTATTAAAGAACGTATTGCTTTGTAATTCTAGGGAACTTAACATTTTATAATTTGCTTCAAAAAAGTGAAAATGCCCGTGTGGGGTGTTTCCTCGGGTTTCTCCATTTTAATACTCCTGTGCCTAAACTGGTCCCTAGCTACCGTTCGGAGGCCCCTCTTTCACAAGTCCCCCTTCCCCCCCCCCGCCCCTTTGCGCCGCAACACGCGGGCAAGAGCCCTGAACCTCCCCTCATGTCTTATACATGCCATTTTTTCATTTCATAATAATAATAATGTACGCTCATAGCAGAAAGTTTAGAGATGCAAAGAAAAATGAAATTACACGTATTCCTGCCACTCTGAGAGAACACCACGTAAGGTTTATTAAGCCTTCACTATGAGTTAAACCTAGTTTTAAAACGCGCGATCTCATTCCCTAAAGACTTATTTCGCGGAATTTCTTTGCAGGCTTTTTTCTAACCCAAGCCCCGATTCGCGCTGGTCTTTCGATTTTCTGCTCAGCTCCGGGCCCTAAGTGGCGCACAAGATACAGTTCTGTCAGGAGCGGGTAAAAATCTGTTAGTCTCCGTAAAAATTGGTCTGGAAATATCTCGGTTTGGAATTAAACTCTGCGTCAGCCTAGGGGGGAAATTCCATTTATTGAGAAAACTCCGCCTGGCTCCGGACCCTTCCTCACAAGCACGCGGCTTCCCTAGACCCGGCCCTCCGGTGCCCCACACCCTCCCAGCGCCGAGTTACGCCTACCGGTCACCCCGGCGAAAAATGCCCGGCATCGCGGCCGCCACGCTGGACGCCCTGGCCCCACCCCCTCCGGATTGGCCAGACCAATGGGAGCCAAGATAGGCCTGCGTCACTCGGCGCTGGCCAATCGCGGAGGGCCACGATCGTTGAAAGGCTGGGCGCGGCGGGACCGGTCCGCTGGGCGGCGGGGACGCGTACTCGCGTAGACACGCTCCGGCTATGGTGGTGGTGGCAGCCGCGCAGAGCCCGGCCGCCGGGGCACCCAAAGTTCTGCTTCTGTCCGGCCAGCCCGCCGCCGCCGCCGCCGCCGGAGCCCCGGTCGGCCGGGCTCTGCCGGTCATGGTGCCGGGCCAGCGAGGGGCCAGCCCGGAGGCGGCGAGCGGGGGGCCGCCCCAGGCGCGCAAACGACAGCGCCTCACGCACCTGAGCCCCGAGGAGAAGGCGCTGCGGAGGTGGGCGAGGGTCGAGGCGCGGAGCCGGAGGGCGAGGGCCTGGGGTCTGGGACCGAATTCGAAGGCGAGACAGGGACCTGGGGCCGCGCTGACCGTCCGCAGCGCTCAGGCGTTGGTGGCCGGGCCATTCCGGTGCCAGCGTGGCGCGGGGCGGGGCAGGAAGTCTGGACTAGCAGATCCACCGCGCTGGGTGGAGTCCAGAGCTGCGCAGGCCTTTTTTATTTACTTCTTTTCTATCTGATTAGAGATAACCAGAGCTGGGTATCAGGGTACCTGGGTTCCAGGCCCTCTAGCTGTGACCACAAACCCGTGGTCAGCTTTTCTGAACTTGGGCTGTGACATGAAGCCAATTGGTTAACCTACTTTTTTTGGAGGCGCACGGAACTGAAATGTCAGCTGTTGAAGGGGGCTGGGAGCGCTGTAAGGCTCACTAGTCAAACTCAGCCTCTGCATCCTTAAAATGGTATCTACTTCAGGCTGCTGGGGAGATTGAGAAATGCCTAGTACTTAGTTCTCCGTAAATGTTAGTTCTCTTATGATCATTGTGCTTTGTGTGATTTATGAAGTGCCTCCTGGAGTAGACACGGGCCTAGGCTTTCAGCACCAGGGCGAAAGTCGCATCAGCCTCTCCCTCTTTTGAGTTGGGTTTAGGGAGGGAGGGTTTATGTTCTAGCGCGATTGCAGCCTTTACTAGATTTAATCAGTCCAGGTTGGATCCTGTTTGAGGGGATTGGAGTCAGGAAGCAACGGGGGAGTAGAAAGGGGAGGAGGAAATATCTTATGATGCAAGGTGAATAATATTTGTGTCCAGCCTTTGTGCTGTGGCCAGGGATGAGACGGAGGTGGATGACTCAGTATGGGGGAGAGTAAAGTAGGTCTTCAAGCTAGATCCACAGAAGGCTGATTTTTTTTTTTTTTTTTTTTTGGTTTTGTTTTCTTGAGGGGAGGAGCCTGAAGTGTATTTTACCATTAGTCTACCTTATACTGTAAATTAAAATGAAAGCACCAGGTGGCCAAGTTTTCAAATAAAGATATAAATAAGGTTTGAGATGACTCAGTGTGGTATATCTCTTTCTGTTCTCAGGAAACTGAAAAACAGAGTAGCAGCTCAGACTGCCAGAGACCGAAAGAAAGCTCGAATGAGTGAGCTGGAGCAACAAGTGGTAGATTTGGAAGAAGAGGTAAAAATACTTAAGGCCTAACTCGTATCTTTTATCCATTGTATATCTTTCGCTTGGTTAATGGTTGCTTCATCTCCTTTAGAAGACAATTGGACATATAATTAAAAGTTAAACTTTTAGTTAATCTAAGTTAGGGTAGATAGGTAGTTGGTTAAGTGGTGAAGCTTGATGAGAGCAGAAATGATTGACCCTCTTGGCATTTGGTGCTAGCTCTATCTCAAAGCTGGTGAATTACAACATTACAACAATGTTTTATCAGTTAGTACTAAAAAATTAGTAAAAGCAGATAGGAAATCATTACTTAAAGTTGAGACCTTTTCTGGCTTATCCAAAAGTCCACTAACGGTTCCCTTCCCCTTCTAGGGTCTACTTGTTACCTAAACTTAAATTGTTGCCAGTTACACATCTTGAATACATAAGCATATTTGTGGTGTTCTTTTTTTTTAACATGTTGATTTTACAGCCCACCACTACCACTTTTATTATTACCCACCAGTTCAAGATAGGATTTTTTTAAATGTCATATTTAAAATTAAAAGCCACAAGTCACTAAATTAAAGCCACAAGTCACTCTTTGTTGAAGTCTCTATTAGTAGTTGGGGGCATTGTGTTATATGTGACCCCGTGAGATGGCACTTCCTAAATAGCTTTTTTTTTGTAATTATAATCTTGCCTTCTAATACCCACTGTGAACAACTTCATAAGCATAGAGTTTTCCAAAAGACCCGGGAGAAGGAAAGGAAACCTACTGTAGTGAAACGCTGTCAGGTGGATTCTTAAGTGAAGGAATTAGATGTCTTAATAGCCTCTTCTGAACTTTCTTCCAGAACCAAAAACTTTTGCTAGAAAATCAGCTTTTACGAGAGAAAACTCATGGCCTCATAGTTGAGAACCAGGAATTGAGACAGCGCTTGGGGATGGATGCCCTAGTGACTGAAGAGGAGGCAGAGACCAAAGTAAGTCATGTCCTTTATTTGGTGCCGTATGTGAGAACTGGTTTTAAGTGACATGACCTCTTTCTTTAATGATACTTATTCATTTTTCAAGAGTGTAGCGAATAGTACTAAGTCCTAATAATTAAAATAAGTTACATGACTCTCCAAGAGCAAGTACTAACAAATGCCAGTAGTCGACAAGATATATCTACCATGCCAGCATTAAGGAGAACCAGGATAAGAGAGCCAGTCAAACCTGACTTTGAATGCTACTGAAATTATAGTGGTTCTTTGATGAATATGATTGAGAAGAGAAGGGATTCATTGTGATAGTGACACCTTTCTGATAGAAGAGTGATGTATGGGTTTTAATTTACGAATCATGGCAAGTTCAGTGATAATACTTAAGTGGTCTAAGGTTGACAGTAGGGCAGTTCTACTCAGAAGATAATGTTTAGGACAAACTTTTAAAAAAATTACTATCCAAAAAGATTCTGGGCTGAAATTCACTATAGAACTTTATTACTAGGAACGTTATTGAGAATATAAGTAAGATATTATTTAAGAATATTGGTCCTGCCTGAATCTTTGCTTGGGGAAGAAAAATGTTTCATTGTACAGAAAATCACAATGAAGTTAGTCTTACCTTCCTTTTCTTATCTCTTCTTGAGGAGGGCTCGAGAAAATGGAAATAACAAAGGTTTAAGGGAAAGGTTTCGGCTCTAAAGAATAGTTTTCTAGCTTTCTTGAAAGTCAAGAATCACAGCTTCCTGGCAAGTATTTCCCTGGGGACTCTCAGCTGTTGGAGCTGTTCATTCATTATGGTCTTTCCTCCCAGGGGAATGGAGCGAGGCCGGTGGCCGGGTCTGCTGAGTCCGCAGCACTCAGACTACGTGCACCTCTGCAGCAGGTGCAGGCCCAGTTGTCACCCCTCCAGAACATCTCCCCATGGATTCTGACGGTGTTGACTCTTCAGACTCTGAGGTAGGGCTTATTCAGGTTTACTAAAGAGGTGTATAACTATTTAATTCCATTTGTTTGATGCCTGACATCCCTAACCAGACATATGACGGCAGAGAAGGTAGTTTCGGTTGAGTTGGAGGTGAACATTAACTACCTTCCTATTTCCAGGTGGTTTAGGACATGGAGTGGAGTATAGATAAATGGGTCTGGTGGGTCCTGGAGGTCATCCTATAGCCTAATGATTAATTTACATTTTGGAACCTAGCACTAAGGTAGATTCTCAGTGCATTCTAATAGTTGAACTCCATTTAATTTTTCCTTTTACAGTCTGATATCCTGTTGGGCATTTTGTTCAACTTGGACCCAGTTATGTTCTTCAGATGTCCCTCTCCAGAGTCTACCAGCCTGGAGCAGCTCCCAGAAGTCGACCCAGAAGGACCCAGTTCCTTACCCGTACCCCCCTCTCCATCCCTGGGGACGTCATCAGCCAAGCTGGAAGCCATTAATGAACTGATTCGTTTTGACCACATATATACAAAGCCCCTAGTCTTAGAGATACCCTCTGAGACAGAGAGCCAAGCTAATGTGGTAGTGAAAATTGAGGAAGCACCTTCCAGTCCCTCAGAGAAAGATCACCCTGAATTCACTGTCTCAGTGAAGGAAGAACTTGTAGAAGATGACTTCATTCCAGAGCTGGGTATCTCAGATCTGCTTTCAACCAGCCACTGCCTGAAGCCATCTTCCTACCTACTGGATGCTTATAGTGACTGTAGCTATGAGGGTTCCCCTTTTCCCTTGAGTGACATGTCCTCTCTGCTTGGTGTAGACCATTCCTGGGAGGACACTTTTGCCAGTGAACTCTTTCCCCAGCTGATTAGTGTCTAAGGAGTGATCCAATACTGATGCCCTTTTCTTGACTATTACACTGCTGGAGGATATAGCACAGAAGCCTGTGCTTCATTCAGAAAGCCAAAGTAGAGGGTGTATGGTCCTAGAGAATTCCTCTAAAGTATTTGTTCAAACCTCATAGGTCACCCCAAGTATTGTCTTTTGACATTCAGCAGTCCAGGGTACACAGATACATTACTATAATCCAGAATTAGAGATTCTGAGGTTGTACCTTTATCTTAAGGGCAGTGGTTTGCCCTAAAGTATTTACGTAAGCATCACTAGAAAAGTGTCTTAGACATGGAATTAACGAATGGCCCTTTATCATTTCTCTTTACCCATCTTGGCATCCCAGGCTTGCCTCTGATCTTAGGTCCTTTAGTTTGCTTCTGCAAGCAGAGAGGACACCTACCTGAGGGGGCTCCTTTTCCCTCATCATGTACAGTTCAAGTAAAGATCAAGAATCTTCTGTAAAATAGAAATTTACTATGTAAATGCTTGATGGAATCTTTCCCTGCTAGTGTAACTTTTGGAAGGTGCTTTCTCCATTTATTTAAAACTACCTGTTCAGTTAAAAAGTACAATGCAGTGTCTTTGTTCTTTGATTCCTTCTTGAACCTCAAGTCTTATTGTTGTTATTCTCTCTCGGTTTTCACTGTTTGCCATGGTAGTGATTTATCCCACTTCAGTGAGCATGCCACTTTTTAAAGTGACTGAAGGCTTTCCCCCCTTAATTACTGCCTGCTTCAATTCCTGGCTGCCTGAAGTAAACACTGAGCAGTTACTATATTTGAGACAGTTTCTTCAGCCTAATTGACCAGTATTACAGCTAGTAAATGGCAGAGCTAGAACACTTAACAACTTTTGCTATTAACATGTTAGAGAAGGACATGCCATTAAATATCAATACTTTTGCTATTATTATAGAGATTAAGAGGATTTTCTAGACTCCAACTCCCTGGGTTCAACTCTGCCACCAGTTCAGCTGGGTAACCCTGGGCATAAATTACCACTTATTTCCTCATCTGTAAAGGGGTATAATAGTATCTCTAAAGGCTGCTAGAGGATTCAAAGAGACGATGCATTATAAACACTTAGTATATGCCAGGCACCGTCCCAAGCACTCAAAAGTTAACTGTTATCTCCTAATCCACTTTGGAAGGGTTTTAATCTCTTACAGAATTACATACACTCTAGGATATGTTTCACAGAAGAATGAACCTGTTACAACCCCCAAACTACAGACTTGATAACCTCATCATCCAAGGTGCATCTTTTCCTTGGGAATCCACTTACAAGATATTAAAGGAGTCCCCTAATTTATAGAAATTATTTTACCCATGCCAGCATTCTATGCCAGTGTTTACTGACTACCTCTGGGGAGGTCAGAGTGAGTGAGCAGACCAAACGAGATGGGATTCGAAGAATCCCCAGCAGCAAGGCAAAGCAGGCTATGGTTACAGCCAAGTACAAGGGAATGCCTTTGGTGTGATTGGGGGCGTGTCCACAAGCATACTAGTAGGCAAGAGAGCCTAAGGTCCCTGGTTGCTGAAACCAGAGCCCAATCCTAGTACTTGGCAATGCAAACTTGCTTAATCTCTGAGTTTCTGTTTTGGAAGTGTAAGAACAATCCACCAGCTGCCCCACAATTAAAAACCTGATCACCAGATTTTCTAGAACTGAAAACAAGTGCTGAGAATCTATTTAGGGATTGTGTAGGCAGATGTAATTACAGATACATTTTAGCTTTCAACATTATAGAACAAGCATCTGAAGACTGGGGCTCAACTAATTTACATTCAATGACATCACGTGAAAGAAACAGCTGTACAACAGGAATAACACACAGGACACAACCTGTGTAGATTGAGTTTTCATTTCCTGCACAGATGGGTGAAAATTACTAAACACTCAGGATATCCTATCTTCATACTGAAACACTAAATGGAATGGTTAGAAATAAAAACATCTTTCTCTGCAAAACCAAAGCAAGATTTCTGTTAAATGCAGAAGGTTGTCCATAACTCAAAGCAGCAGGTGACAGATACCTGTACACCATTTCCCTGGGCCTTGTAACACCAATGTGTGCTTCTCTGCTTTTCTACTAGGTGTGTTACTGGAGCAGGCAAAGTAGGGACAGAACTGTAGGCAGAGGTAATTAATACCTCCTACTCCAAGAATATTTTATGGCATCAAATTCTAATCTTCTAAGATTAAATCTTTACCCTCTAACTAACTTCTAAAGTTAATTAGGGACAGGAAGACTGGCTTGTTTACCCACTAACCAGTCGCTGAAAGACAACATTCCTGTCTTGCTGGAGCTATATAGTCTAACACCACATAACTGCATGTAGCTCATCTCTCAAATGCCACTAGTAGAATATCTGAACCAAACTGATAAATACAAAACTATATTCCCTCAAGGAGTTTAAAGTTACACTGCCTGAACCATACTTTATTGTAGATTATTTCAGTGAAACCTAAACATGTTAGGTATTGCTGTAAAAAGACCACTGGTCAAGTAGGAACCCTGGACCTGGTGAATTGGATTATTATACTAAATTGTCACTATCTACTTAGGCTTAGTTTACAAATCTATAAAAAGATAACTTTTAGCTATGATTTCCAAATTTTGGTAAAGAAAACAATATCCTGAGTTTTCTGTAGCTGCAACTCAAACTCTGCCTGCCCACAAATCAGGGATCCACATTTATCAACTAATGGTTGTAAATATGCACGCAATACCGCCACCCAGTGACCTGTCAATTCAAGAAAGGAATGACCATGTAACCGGACATCTAGAGGAATTTTCCTACTCCCTATTTTTAAAGGTCCCAAACTTGATTTCATTTACTTAAGTGCAGGAACACAATATCTCAAATAGTCCAAAACACTTAAGTTTTATTGAAAACAAAATACAAAAACACCAGATTCTCATTTTAAAGTAAAATTAACAGCATCTTCCACAACTTTCCAAGTACTCCACCATCCTTATCACTATTAAAAAACAAAACCAAGT
Organism: Aethalodelphis obliquidens; assembly: GCF_003676395.1. Lineage (NCBI taxonomy): Eukaryota > Metazoa > Chordata > Mammalia > Artiodactyla > Delphinidae > Aethalodelphis > Aethalodelphis obliquidens. The sequence continues at coordinate 2,605,001 of NW_020837972.1, forward strand.
TCCAGATACAAAATAATTAATGAACCCACTGGTGAACATTTTTCTCATGGTTCTAGTTTCCACTCATTTTTAAAGTTTTACATTTGCACCTTTTCAAGAATGAGTAGCAATTTTTATTTGATTAATATCTGTGAGAACCGCACTTAACTTTCTTCATATGAAATAAAAAAAAACAAAACCACACACACCCTAATCAAACTCAGAGAAAATACACATTTGTTCATTAAAGCTCACCTGCTTTAGATAATTTTTTCTCTTCACACATTAGCATAGTAAGCCAATGTTTGATCCATGCTGCAAAAGCTGTACAAAATGAAGACCTGTTAATTCCATAGGGAAACCTTAAGGCAAAAGCAAAAGCCTTACTCTACAAAAGAAAAACAAAGCAGAGGCATGGGGACTGTGGAGACGGCTCAGATGAGTAAGCACCACATGGATGAAGACGACAATTTTTGTACAAACATATGCAGGATAAAGTTTAAAAAGGAGCATTGAACATCCATGTTTCCTACAGAAATAATGATCATGTCAGGTAAAATGACTTCTGAAACAAGTTCTGCTTGGATCTTAACAGAATCTTATTAGTTCTCTCCTACATATACCCGTGGTATCTGAGCCTTGTTTCAGAGCTCTTCTTTCCTCCTGTTCACTGTACAGACCTGGATCCCAGGCCTGCCCAACAATCCCTATAGAAGACAGTGTTAGTGTGCTTGGGTCCTTCTTTGGAAAGCTGTCACCTCTCCTTCACCTGAACACTGGGACTAACTCCAAATTCCAGGCAGTCACTTCATGTTTTTGAGCTGTAGCAGAACAAATGCATGGAGGTTTAAGGCTACAAACTTTACAAGTTGGTCCCATTAACAATTACCTAGAGGCAGGAGTTTTTTAAACGGCATGAATCAAACACTTGCATGTTTCAACAGAATACAGTTTACATTCATCTCTAAATCTGAGATTAAGAAACTATTAGCTGGTTTCCAACTGTTTCAATACTGGTTTGAAGTTTGAATAATTTTATTGTGTAGACATTAAATATTTTGTTTAAATATTAAACATTAAATCTTTTCCTGACTATCCAGACAGAAATAGAGAAAGCAGGAACAACAGGCAGGAGAAGAAACAGTCCAGTTAACAGACTTGTGACTTCTATGCCATCTGTAAAAAGGGGAGGGACTTCGGCATGGGTTTCAAAATTGCCTGGGAGCTGCCTCCTAAAGTCACCTCTACTTGGCATAAACCATGTTTTCTACACAAGGTATCTGATTCCAACAAAGGCAAAAGAAACCCAGAAAACAAAACAGAAAGAACTGGGGTGGTCTCCCATTGTCTGATAAAAGAGCTAGTATTACACTCAATAAGTTATAGTGGATATTCTGTAGCACTAAAGAAATTGTCATTTTACTTCGTACTACTGAGTCCTTGCCACGCAGAAGAGCTCTTCCTGAGAAATAAAAAACTTCAATCCTGGTTACCCTCAGAGGACGCCTTGAGCCTGGTTAAGGTCCTCAAGATGAAGATTTCCTGCTAGCAGGAAGCTATTCTCTAACTTTTAGGCTTACTGCACCATAGTTGAAACTGGCTATTTCAGTAAATCTCAATGTCACTTGCCCATATGTGCTCAGCTAATTATTCAGTCACTGTTTTCTAAATTAACATTAAAAAACTCAACTTGCTTATACAGGCACAACTTTTTTTTTTAACTACAGAAGTTATATGCTGGGCTTAGCTGATACAGCACTGCCCCAGTATTACCTGAGGGATGCTTCTCCCAGAGCCAATTCGCACATGGTTTACCTCACAACCTTTTAAACTATCACTCAAAGTTAATTAAGCTGTAAACATTACTGAATAGCTGGGCTTATCAATTATGCAAGGGAAACCAAGGAGCAACAGTAGCACAAGGCAAAAGAGCCTCAAAGGAAAAACCTTTTCTTTGTATTTTTCATTCCATTTTCAGAGGCAAAGAGGGGAGCCACAATGCTACTGGCTAATCAATATAGCTACAATGAATTGACAACTAATATACAGGTTTCAGAGCCTCTGTTAATTTCCCCAGCATAGGCTTAAACTACTGCCTCCTTTCTCCTTCTCCCCAATCATATATAGTCACCACTGTAAACAGAGCTCATAACTACAGATGAAGTTGTGGCTCGACTGTCGAAGTACACATAGTAGGAGAGCATCCTACTTTCTTAATGCATCTTTTTCAACTCAAGTATCTGAATGATATAAACAATGTGACAGATGACTTAAAAGTCATGCTTACACATATAGCTTCTATACTTGACTTTGCAGAATGTACTCCTTATTCCTTTAATAAGACCCCTAGAAAACTGCTTTTCTCTTGAGACAAGTTTCCTTGGCAAAAGTTGAATTCAAGAAATGGCTACCCAAAATGAGAGTCCCACCCCAAATCACAGGTGGAGCTATTACACCCGTTTCAAAACTTTCAAGTCCCTATACTGTACAAGCAGGCTCATGACTGAACACATAAGCCTTCTAAAATTTGACAACTTTAGTATAGAAACTGGTGTCTAAAGTTCCATCTCTTCTTCCGTGCAAGCAGCTGTCTCCAAACTAGTGTAAACAGGCAACCCTGTTTGCCGAGGTTCCAAGAACAGTTCAGTTCTTTGAGGGTAGGCAGTGCCAGCAGCTGCATGCTTAGTTTGGCTCTCTCCTGTGTAGTTCTTAGCATTAGATGACAGCTTTGGCTTATCAGAAAGGAGTTCAGGGAGAGGTTTCCAGAGCACAAGCTCCATGGAAGGACGGCTCCTAAGACATAAAATACAGATTTTTATCAATAATTTTATAACATGAAAATAAAAGATATACATTGAAAAACTAATGTTTGCTACCTAACATCTAAAAACGGATGGGATTAAATAGGAGATTTATGACAATCCAAATTGATCTTTACAAAGGCCACTCAAGTACATTAAATTTTACAGTTCTGCATGCATTTTTAAGCAAACCAACTGGTTGTACTGATGCTGTGATTAGAATATAAACATTCAACATGTAAAACAGAGGCCCTTGATTTATTATAGTGTTTTCTTAAACTGTGGTTAATATTAGCAGATGTGAGCTACTATCTTGTACTAAACCATTATAAATGAAAAAGAAACATTGGCCAAACACTAAAAATATCTCAGTATGCCTTTTGCTTAGTACAGCTATGAAACATAATGCTTTTTGCAGTAAGCCACTGTCTGTGCCTACCCCACCCCCTCGCTGCCCTCTCCATCTAGTGATGGTTTGATGGTTTCTGGGACCCAAGGGCAAGTAAGGAAAAATAAAACACAAACAATGAAGAACACACCCCCCCCACACACACACACAAGGCTAGCTTCTGGAAAACTACCAAGAGCAGAAAGTGCTATGTTTTAGGCTGGAGGGCAATGTGACCTGCTTACTCTTGGCTAAACTATCTACCCACCCTAAGGGCTGGGTAGTCAGAATTATAAGATCAAGCTAGGAGGCTAATGCAAAACCCTTGTGTGCTAACATCGAGCAGCAGTGGAACCCACTGTGTCTAAAGACAATACTGCCTCATCTACCTGGCATCAGTGGGACTGTATCCTAAGAGAATTTTTCAGATATCTGACACTTACCCTCACTGAGTACCAAGTCTATCTGAAGTCTTTTCTAGGCAACATCTAAATGGCACTTTATAACTTGCCTACTACAGTTGGCCCTCTGTATCTGTGGGTTTTTGATTCAGACCATTTTATTTTTTTAATTAATTAATTTATTTACTTATTCTTGGCTGTGTTGGGTCTTCATTGCTACGTGGTTTTCTCTAGTTGTGGCGAGTGGGGGCTACTCTTCGTTGCAGTGTGTGGGCTCCCCATTGTGGTGGCTTCTCTTGTTGCAGAGCACAGGCTCTAGGCGTGCGGGCCTCAGAAGCTATGGCACGCGGGCTCAGTAGTTGTGGCTCATGGGCTCTAGCGCGCAGGCTCAGTAGTTGTGGCACAAGGGCTTAGCTGCTCCGTGGCATGTGGGATCTTCCCAGACCAGGGCTCGAACCTGTGTCCCCTGCATTGGCAGGTGGATTCCTAAACACTGCGCCACCAGGGAAGCCCTCAGACCATTTTATATAAGGGAACTGAGCATCCTTGGATTTTAGTATCCGCAGGGGGTCTTGGAACCAATCCCCCCCATGGATATTAAGAGACAACTGTACTTTACAGAGTCGGCAATGACCACTTGAAATCATCTAAGCTCAAGGACTACAAGAATTACAGGGCTATCATTAGTTCTTATGTAAATGGGCTCCAGGCTGCTTTGCTTTTCAGGTTCTTATGTTTGCTTTCCAGTTGCCTATCCTGTTCTCACACTGTACTGTCACTATTGACTACTATGAGTTTGTCTGTTCTGCTGTTTTTGTGTTTCTACTCTGATGACTGAGGAAACCAGATAACTGAGCTGATCAAACTGGGTCTAAACTAAGTGCAAAATGGCTCTTAGAGCTAAAGGCCTGAGGGGCTACACACTATGAGGTAAGAATATGAGCTGTGGATTGTGGCCTTTGTGATAACTTTTTTGACTGCTGGGAGACTTTTGTTTCCTAGGTCCTAATAGTGGTCCTAGATAACTGAGAGAGCCAGGTAAAAGGTACTTTTGAAATGTGGTTCCTACATCCTATCATAGGTATTTGAGAGAATGGGTTTTTTTTTTTTTTAACTTCTTTATTGGAGTATAATTGCTCTACAATGATGTGTTAGTTTCTGCTGTATAACAAAGTGAATCAGCTACACATATACATATGAGAATGGGTTCTTTCTTGCCAATCCTCCCATTTCCAAATATTAGACTATTAGTGCATTTTGGGACTTCAAAACAACCCAGGGCTGAGTACACAAGGCAGCCAACTCCTGCTTGCGTAGCGTTTTGCTCACCCCAATGAACTAAGAAAAGGTCTCCGACTTGGGCTAAATACAAACGTACTATGCTTTCACTTGGTTGGCGATCAGGAAATGTCTAGAGACTGTGTTTTCCCTCCAAGATCATAACTGAATGGAAACCAGAAACCAAAACTTACATGGACTCAATCATTTTCTTTGTAAAGACTTCATCAAATTCCCTCTTCAAACCTGTTTTCATGGTATCAGAAAGGACAAGGCTAGGAAGATGGTTAATATTTCTGTCAGCTTCAACTTCTTCATCTTCGTCAATTATTCTAAATAAAGACAGAAGCGAAGGAAGAAAGAAAAATTATTTAGTTAAGCTATTATATATTTATTAATTGGAAAAAATTTAAAAAATAAAAACAAGGATAAACGCAACAGGTGCTACAGCAAAATATCAAGTAAAATATGAGACTATACCTGAGAGAAAAAAGTATACACAAAAGAGCTGTTCAACATTTAACCAAAATGCTTTACATTAGAGGCAATCAAATTTGAAGAATGTGTCCCTAAAAACCCTCATACCAAAAAGTAATATTCAGAGATAGTAAGTGAAAGTATTTAGTACAGTTCTATGAGAAGAACTTACTTTAACATTTAAAGTGTATACTTTGAGCTTTCTGATTTTTATAGTCTGATATATTGAGGATCAAGGAATCACCAAATGATGAATTAGACTAACTTGAAAGAGTAGAGATGTTACATAGGAACAATAATAAGCAGCTAGATATATGCTGCCCATTTACCTGTCCTCAATTTCCTGAAGCCTCCTTCGGGCAACTTCACATTGTGGTTCTCCTGTTGTCTGATCCATCTCTTCACAAATAACATCTAACATGCCAGGTGCAGAAAGGCCACTAGTGCACGGATTTACTCCATGACCCTCTATATCCTGATGTGCACAAAGAATCCAGTCATTAGGACCAGCACAGAGCCCTGCTTCAGTTAGCCTTTTCTTTCTTACTGGACAACTGAAAAAAAAAAAAAATCAATGAAAATCCTGGCTAATATAAATGAAATGTGTATCATCCCCCATCTCTAATCAAATTCTTCTACGAAAAACCTCTAATTTTTGACAGTGTGTGATTGCAAGATGGAAAATCACACATTTTCTTTTCTGTCATTCTCACAGCCTCCCTGAGATGTTTCCCTTCCCGACATTTGTCAAATTAGGTTGCAACTGCAAGATTTTTGCTTTTCCAGATTAGAAGTGTTCGCTGTGGGAATTTAAAGTCGTTCTTACTTATTCGGCTCTGGAAAGCTCAAGTGGGAAGTAAAGAATACAAAAATCACAAAGTAGCAATTCAGTGCCAGCCATATTTTTTCAAATTGCTGCTGCTCCACTACACTGGGCATATGAGGAGGTAATCTGCAGGCATCCTATATTCCCTTAGGGCAAAAATATTCGCTTCATCAGGTCTGCACCAAGTACTACAGATGCAAATGATATTGCTGATTTCTTGGTTCTCTCCAAAAATGGCAGAGGCTGTCATTTGCCCTATGGGTCCCTAATAATGGGGTGCACTTTTCTCCTGCCTTGCAACATAAACTATCCTCACTTCCTAGAAATTTTGTATTTCCTTGAGACCTTAGAGTTCATCAAATCCAATTTCTTTGTTTTGCACATGTGGAAACTAGGACCTCGAAAACTAAAGTGCTCCCTCCAAAGTTTCATGTAAGGTGAGTTGTATTGATATTTTGGGTACCAGACCCCAGAGACAGACCCTGAATCCTACCTCTTTGCCACTTTCACTAAAACCTCCTGCCTGTTAGGGAAATTCAACTGTTCAAGTTCTTACCACGAACTAGTATCTGCAAGCACTATGACCTGCCTGGTGTTTCGCTGAGACCTGTCCTGAAGCAAGTTAAATAGACAACCTGCCCTGCTCTATTTGAGTATTTAGACCAAAAGTACATTATTGCCTGGGCATCACCAAGCACAATCTCAAGACCAGAACACAGCTCTGCAACCAAAAAATTCATTAATGGCTACCACAGCTTCTGATTCTAAACTAAGAGTCAAAGGAGGAAGCATGTATTTTAGAAAGAAATTTCTATTTCATGTCAAGACTATGAAAATCAACATTCAAGTCTCTGGCAATATAAAATCTGACAAATAATAATGCTCTCTTGAACCTAGATTTTTGACTGGAATCAATTATTAAATGAGATGTTTCGTGTATAATTATTTTTAATTCATAAGAAAGTATTAAGAATGTCTATCCATAAATCAAACATTTCTGTAGTATCTGGATAAAGTATGTGACGTTTTCGAAAGCAGAAGAAAAAGTTATAGACGTAAGAAGTCATGTTGGACTTCCCTGGTGGCTCAGTGCTTAAGAATCCGCCTACCAATGCAGGGGACGTGGGTTTGAGCCCGGTCTGGGAAGATCCCACATGTCGCAGAGCAACTAAGCCCGTGCGCCACAACTACTGAGCCTGTGCTCTAGAGCCCATGAGCCGCAACTACTGAGCCCGCGTGCCACAACTACTAAGCCCGCACGCCTAGAGCCTGTGCTCCATAACGAGAAGCCACTGCACCACAACAAAGAGTAGCCCCCACTCGCTGCAACCAGAGAAAGCCCGCGTGCAGCAACGAAGACTCAACACAGTCAAAAAAAAAAAAAAAAAAGTCATGTAAGAAAAAGCAGAATGAATCTAGAATATCTAACAATTCAACTATTAAATACAGCTGAGGGACTTCCCTGCTGGCCCGGTGGGTAAGACTCCATGCTCCCAGTGCAGGGGACCTGGGTTCCATCCCTGGTGGGGGAACTAGATCCCGCATGCATGCCGCAACTAAGAGTTCAAATGCCGCAACTAAAAAATCCTGTATGCTGCAATGAAGGCCTGGAGCAGCCTAATAAATATATATATATATATTTAAAAAGATCTTTAAATGCAACTGAGTATCAGAGCTGGGTTCTGATCTCTGATCTCCAACATAATTTGGGCTAAATTATTTCATGCCTCTAGGTCCACTTTGCAAATACTTAGAGATCAATGATGATTAAGTCCCAAAGAAAATGGGATATAAAAGACTTTAAAGTTCTGATAAGAGCTATGGAAGTGGCAGGCGGGCAGCACACTTCTATGTATGTGACATCCAACTGTCCAGTCTCAGGGCCTCAATCTCTCCACGTGTATATCAAAGATGGTTAACTTTTTTTTTTTAACATCTTTATTGGAGTATAATTGCTTTACAATGGTATGTTAGTTTCAGCTTCACAAAAAAATGAATCAGTTATATAAAAGATGGTTAACTTTTAAAGCCAATTGTTTGTACACTTCAAACTTTTTATTTATGACACTGGAACCCTTTATTCAATAATCTCCTATAAGGAACCCCAAAAGATAAAAGCAAAGAGGTCCCTGTGTATCTACAGTAATCCCAAGGCTATAAAGAACATAAATATTGTCTGGTCCAGAGGTTTTTTATTATTTACTTAAAAAAAAATTTTTGGCCATACACCACAGCATTCAGGATTTTTAGTTCCCCAACCAGGCATCAAACCCATGCCCCCTGCATTGGAAGCGGAGAGTCTTAACCATTGGACTGCCAGGGAAGTCCCAGAAGTGTTTTTTTTTTTTCCAGAAGTGTTTTTAAACTGAGACAACATTCAAATCTACTGTCTCATTAGTCTATGTATCAACCAGATGAGAAAATTCAAAGTTTCTGCTGGCAAAAAAAGAAAAAAAAAAGAACATACACAAAGTTGAAAGACAACAAATCTGGAGAAAACAAAACATATATAATATACTGGCTTCCTTAATAAAATTTCTTATAGATTAACAAGAAAAAGACCAATAAGCCAATAAAAAATTTGCAGAAACATGAACAATTCACACAAAATGAAACACAGATGGCTTAAAAGATGTTCAACACCGCCTATAATTTACAAAATACAAATTAGACAGTGATCTAATTTCTTTAATTATAAAATGCCTACACTTATAAAAGTACATACAATAATTATGAAACAAAAATCCAGAGGCTTCCCTGGTGGTACAGTGGTTGACAGTCCGCCTGCCGATGCAGGGGACATGGGTTCGTGCCCCGGTCCGTGTACCAGGGGAAAAAAAAAAAAAAAAAATCCATGAAAATAATATACAAGGTATAGACTGCTGTCAGAATCCCAAAATGGTACTCTACTCCCTCCTCTCTGTAGGTAAATACTATCTTTTATGGTAATCACTTCATTTTTTAAAAAATACATTTTCGAGTATGTAGATATGCAATCTTCAAGGTTTTAGTTTTGCCTGGTTTTGAACCTTATATAGAAGGAATTATACTGTATACATATACATTCTTGTGATGTTTCTTTTGCTCATACTGTAAGACACATCTAGGTTGATAGATGTGGGGTTTTTTTGTTTTTGTTTTTTTGCTGAATTGAACTCAGCAAAAAATTTACTTTATCCATTGTACTGTTCAGGGACATTCCAATTTTGAGCTATCATGAACAAGGATGCTATGAACTTTCTTGTACATGTCTCCTGATGAGCACATGTACATACTCAAGAGGAGAACTGCTGGGTAAATGGATATGTGCATCTTCAACTCATGCGATAATGCAAAACTGTTTCCCAAAGTGTTGTAGCAATTTACATACTCATCCATAGTGTTTGAGAGTTCCTGGTGCTACAGAACCCTCCAGTATCTGGTGGTGGAGTATCTTATTGTGTCTTTAATATGCATTTCCCTAAAGACCAATGAGGTCAAACATCTTTTCATTTAATTGGTCATTTGGATATCCCCTTTGGGGAAATCTTTTACTCATTTTTTTTTTTAAGACTGTCTGCCTATGAGATGTAATTTTTTACCTATCAGTTAAGTGGTGATCAAAAAATCTCCATCTGAGAAGATGGAGAAACAGGCATTCCCACTGTCAAAGGAGTATAAATTGGCAACAACTTTTTCCAAAATTCAAAATGTATATACTTTAAGATCCAGCAATTTCCCATCTAGGAATCCATTTACCTACTTGCAAATATATACAAAGAACTTAAAAAGAATGGTGGTCCAATGTTCACTGCAGCACTATTTACAATAGCCAGGACATGGAAGCAACCTAATTGTCCATCGACAGATAAATGAGTAAAGATGTGGTACATATATACAATGGAATATTACTCAGCCACAGAAAGGAACAAAATTGAGTTATTTGTAGTGAGGTGGATGGACCTAGAATCTTTCATACAGAGTGAAGTAAGTCAGAAAGAGAAAAACAAATACCGTATGCTAACACATATATATGGAATCTAAAAAAAAAAAAAAGGTTCTGAAGAACCTAGGGACAGGACAGGAATAAAGATGCAGACGCAGACGTAGAGAATGGACTTGAGGAGGTGGGGAGGGGGAAGGGTAAGCTGGGATGAAGTGAGAGAGTGGCATGGCCATATATACACTACCAAATGTAAAATAGCTAGCTAGTGGGAAGCAGCTGCATCGCACAGGGAGATCAGCTCCATGCTTTGTGACCACCTAGAGGGGTGGGATAGGGAGGGTGGGAGGGAGACGCAAGAGGGAGGGGATATGGGGATATATGTATACATATAGCTGATTCACTTTGTTATACAGCAAAAACTAACACAATATTGTAAAGCAATTAGACTCCAATAAAAGATGTTTAAAAAAAAAGAATGGTGGTCATGGTAGATTTGTTAGTAATAACGAAGATTAGAATTAACTTAGAAATCCATCACTAGGAGACTGGTTAATTATCTGTACCTAGCCTTACAATAGAATTCCACTCACCTGTTGAAAAAGAAATTAGGTAGAACTCTATGTGCCCATATGCAACAAGCTACAGGAGAGTAAAATGAAAAGATCCGATGTGTTGTAGTGTGAACAGTATCTTACTTACAATGTAAAAAACCAGAACTATATACAGTCATAAACTTGTAAATTTTTACATTATCTTCCTTAGGAGACATAGGAAACAGGCAACAAGGGTAACTTCTGGGGAGAACTGGGAGCAAGGAGTGTAAGACTTTTCAATACGTAGCCTTCTGCGAATTCTTTTATTTTGTGCATATAACAATATTCACATGGCTCAAAGTTCAAACATTACAATCGCTTATATATATTTTTTAACATCTTTATTGGAGTATAATTGTTTTACAATGTTGTGTTAGTTTCTGCTGTATAACAAAGTGAATCAGCTATATATATACATATATCCCCATATCTCCTCCCTCTTGCGTCTCCCTCCCACCCTCCCTATCCCACCCCTCTAGGGGGTCACAAAGCACTGAGCTGATCTCCCTGTGCTATGCGGATACTTCCCACTAGCTATCTATTTTACATTTGGTAGTGTATATATGGCCATGCCACTCTCTCACTTTGTCACAGCTTACCCTTCCCCCTCCCCACGTCCTCAAGTCCATTCTCTACATCTGCGTCTTTATTCCTGTCCTGCCCCTAGGTTCTTCAGAGCCTTTTTTTTTTTTTAGATTCCATATATATGTGTTAGCATACGGTATTTGTTTTTCTCTTTCTGACTTACTTCACTCTGTATGACAGACTCTAGGTCCATCCACCTCACTACAAATAACTCAATTTCGTTTCTTTTTATGACTGAGTAATACTCCATTGTGTATATGTGCCACATCTTCTTTATCCATTCATCTGTCGATGGACACTTAGGTTGCTTCCATGTCCAAGCTATACAATTGTTCACAGAGTGACAAGTTTCTCTCTGACCTGCCCAGCTCCGTTCTCTAAAACGTAACCCATGTTATCAGTTCCTTGGACCTCCTTTCAGACACCTGATGTTTCACACTTTCACTTAAAAACAAATAGTCATGGATATAAAATAGGTTAAATTAAGTGACCGTTAAGTGAATAAAAGGCACCTGAAACTTACTCATCCTCCTCCTCCTCTCGCTTGTGTTTCTTTCTATGGTGAACTGAAACACTGTTGAAACAAACCAGAAAATCAGTCAGTTGAGAAATTTATTGAGCGGGTGCGTTCAGCATCCACTTTCTGGCTCCGATAATCTTGCCCACCCCATTCCCACCAGCGGTCCCCTTCCTTGCCGAGTGGGATGGATATACAGGTCACAAGGTCAGCCAGGTATAGAGACTGAAATCTAAACTTCTCATTTGGTCAAGACCGGGGGAGATAAATTGAGGGGGACCACCGTAGGGAAAACGTATCGGGGCAGGCACCGGGCTAAGCACTTTATTTTACGATCCCACTAGGAGGACCCACTTCTGTCCCAACTTGCGGATGAGAAAACTCAATGTCCGAGAGGCGCTGAAAGTTAACAGCAGCGGCGGCTCCGCCGCGGTCTGGAGGGAGCGAGGCGAGTGCGCGCCCACGGCAGCTCCAGGCCCGGCTCGACCCGGCTCCCTTCCTCGCACGCCCTGGGCGAGCTCGGACCGTTTCCTCACTTCCCGGGACGCAGGGGGGCCAGGGTCCGAACCGGACCCCCGCGCTTTGCTACCTCAGGCGACTAACGGTAACCGACTGTGGGGCTCAGTATCCTCATCAGCAACCTGGGGCTGAGAAGCCCCCGCCGAAGGTCGCGGGGAGGGTCAAATAGCCCGCGCCCGCCCGCCGGCCGAGATCCTCACCGTCCGCGCGCCGCGCTCCCGCCCGGGCTGCTCGGGGCGGCGCGGGGTTCCCACCGCGGGGCCAGCTCGGTGCCGTCCGCCCCCGGCGGGAAGGCCCGGCCGGGGAAAGCCGGTGGCGGCTGTAGGAAGTCCGAGCCGCCTCTCAGCGGGAGGCCGCTGAAAGGCCGGCCAAGCGCGGCCATGGCCGGAGAGGTGAGGAGGCTGCGCCCGCGGCCCCGGCTGCCCGCGGCCCCAGACCCGGCAGCGGCTGCCACAGCGACTGCCAAGAGGCGCCCGCTTCTGAGCCCGCTCCCGACCCCACGTCACGCCTTCTAGAACCCTCCACTCCAAGCCGCCCGGGGCACGCCGGGATTTGTTGTGTGTGGAGAACTGCTGACGCAAGGTCTGCCGGGAGTTGAAGTCCTTGAGGACTACAAACAAGATGGCTGCTTGTCCGAGTCTCCGGGGCTGGAGGATGGCCCTGGCCAACCTAGAATATGATACAGGTTCGAATCCTCACTCAGCAAGTTCTGGAACCTCTGTACCTCAGTTTTCTCAGTAGTAAAACCTGAAAACAGTAGTACCTATGTTCATAAGACCGATGGGAGAATTAAATGGATTAAAACATCTAGAGCCCTTAGGACACTTCTTGGCACATAGTACACGTTAAAAATCAGCTAGTAATTCCTTCTGTGTTTTAATGTAAATGAAGTTGATGATGCCTTAGAGGGAACAGCATGGAGGATGAGGGAAAACCTTAGAGCTCTTGTGAGAGGGACTGGCAAGACTTCCAGGCTCTATCTGGGACATCCAGAGACAAAGTCTTGCTAAAGGGCTAGCAGAATTTGTCACCATAACCACTGATCACGATCATTTTCCCCATCTCAGGAAATGGCACCATCATCTAGTCTGAGTTACTTATACCAAAGTCAATGCCCTTCAGCCAAAGACCACCAAGAACACACCTGTAATTGACCAAAGATGGATTTATTGACTTACTGCAGTCAGGGAGTGTCTCAGTAAGAGGGTGTTAGAAAAGGCTTCCTATAGGATTTCTGTGTGTCACAGGGGGATTTGGGGGCAGGTCCAAGAATCAGGGCTTTGCTCTGGACTTAATACTGTCAGAAAGCAGAGATAATTCTATGGTTATCTTAGCTAATCTTTCCTAGAAGGTGGGGGGAATGAAGGGAGGCTAAACCTACAGTTGGTAAAGAAGCAACAGTCCTTGCATTGGCCAGGATGGGAGATGTTTGGTCATTTTGTGCTTTGGACAATGTTTAGGATTGGGTTACAGACAGGATTACCAAGGGGTCTTGCTTTTATCTTGATCCATAAAAGTCACATCTCTGTCCTGTTTGATGTTGATGTTCTGTGAAATTGTTTAACAGGGAACACCAGGGTCCACCTGATAGTACCAGGCCAGTTTCAGCTGTTAGAAGATGCTTTTCTCTTTCTAACCAAAACCCTAAGCATCATCATTGATGCCTCTTTTTTGTTCACCAACCCCCCCCCCCATATTTAATCAGTTAGCAAGTCCTATGGGCTCGTGAAAGGCCTCCAGATTTCTCTTCGTTTTTCTCCATTTCCATTGCCTTCATGGTAGTCTGGGAAAAAGTAAATGGACCCCTTTGTCTAATGTAATATGATTGATTCAGTTTAAGTTTTCTTACTGACATTTAAAATGCAGTTTTGCCTCCTTAAGGTAACACCCTACTTACCTCAACTGGATATAAAAGATATTCTCCTGGGTCACTTCTACAAATGGTCAACTCATTCCTCACCTGAAAAAAAAAATCCATCCAGATGATGTTATATACACATAGACATACAAATATACATTTATAAAAGGGAGTCCTACTTTATATATTATTCTGAAACTTCTTTTCCACCTAATTATATTTCTTAAATGTCTATCCAAATTCATTCTTTTATCCTTTAATTCACAATTCTATACTAAGTTGCATGCCCCTTATCAAGCAATGTATTAGAATTAATAATTTATTAGGTACTTCCTATTTGCAGGTGCTCTTTACCCAGATACAGTCAAATATTCCTCATAATAATGCTAAATTGGATGCTTTTATGCCCCCATTTTACAGATAAGGAAATTGAGGCAGGTTATGGTTCCCAATTCCCTCAGCTATAAGTGATGGAGCCAGTGTTCAGCCCCAGGTCTGAGACCCTAGATCCTGCCTTAAACTTCTAGGCTTTGCTCCATCTCATTGAATTCCCTGGAAAAAGTGCTTTGGGGGAATCAGTGAAAGCCTCAGTATTATGTGTCTGAGAGAGACTACATGGAGCTTCGGACCCCTGGAAGAAAAAAACAGAATCATTGTGCACTGTCTCCCACACTAACTTGGGGAGAATGGCTATGGAACTCAACAGTGGCCACTGAGAGCATCTCTTCTTTTCAGTGACAATCCAGGCCTGCCTCCTAGAGGTGACTTCTGGCTCACCTCTCATAGGATTGGTGGGTCAGAGACATACAGACACTTAGACAATCCCTTCCTGACTCCTTTTTCCTGGTGGCTAATCTTATTTATCTTTTTATTAAAAAAAAAAGTTTTCTGGTTTTAAAACTAACACAGGGGCTTCCCTGGTGGCGCAGTGGTTGAGAGTCCGCCTGCCGATGCAGGGGATGAGGGTTCGTGCCCCGGTGCGGGAAGATCCCACATGCCGCGGAGCGGCTGGGCCCGTGAGCCAGGCCGCTGAGCCTGCGCATGCGGAAGAAAACACAGGTTCTTAGTAAAAAATTAGTTGAAGTGGTGATAAAAGGTTAGAGAAGCAAATGAAAATCACCTTAATAGCATCCCATTAGAAGCATGATTGTTATGAATATCCTTCCAGTCTTTTTTTCTTATTTGTGTGTATGTGCACACTCACGTACCTGTGTGCTAGTGTCCAATACACACATAAGAGCTGTGCACTATCGCAACTAGACCACAGATACTCATATGACTCTATATAAAGACAGCAAAACCAAACTTAGAGAGGGTGAGTAATTTGTCTACATAATTAATAGTCATTAGTTACTAGAGCTTAGCAAGAAACAACCTCGTCAGGATGTTAATACAAAAATATTAGGCTTCATCCCCTCTGGAAGAAAAGACACCAAACCAAAATGTTGATGGCAATACTAGAACTTACACTTTCTGGGTATAAGTTTTTATTCTTTTCCAATGAATATGTACTATTTATTAGGCCATAAAGGATAAATGTTTTTGAAATAAACAATTGATGAGGTACAATGGACTGAATGTTTGTGTCCCCCCAAATTCATGTGTTGAAATCCTGACCCCCAATATGATAGTATTAGGATAGTATTAGGCCTCTGGAAGGTGATTAGGTCATGAGGGTGGAACCCTCACAAATGCCCTTATAAAGAGACCCTACGAAGCTCCCCTGCCCCTTCTACCATGTGAGGACAGCAGAAAGATGGCCATCTATGAACTAGGAATGTGTTGTCACCAGACACTGAATCTGCTGGTGACTCCATCTCAGACTTCCTAGCCTCCAGAACTGTGAGCATAAATTTCTGTTGTTTATATAACACCCAGTCTATGATATTTGTTATATCAGCCCGGATGGACTAGGACATGAGGTTAAAAACAAGAGGCTGAAAGAAGCAAACACCACCAGCAGCATGCATTTATTGAACACTTACTATGTACCAGGCACTGTGCTGAGGGCACTATTTCATGTTGGCTCCACAACAACTCTGTACTACGGTGTTAATATCACCACTTTGCAGAATTAGAGGCTAAGATTCAGTGAGGTGAAGGACAAATCTCAAGGTCTCACAGTTAGTAATGATGGTTCTGGAAAGATTTGACTGATTCCAAAACCAGGAATATCATTACCGCTTTCCACAAGCAAATAGAAACTTTTTTTTTTTTTCCTGCTGAGGATCCTCAAATGCATATTCGAGGGAAGATCCTTGCATTAGTTAGGGTTCTGCAGAGAAACAGAAACTATAGGATATACAGGGATATATCCTGGGATATATATATATAAGAGGAGACCTATTACAGGAATTGACTTACTTGGTTATGGAAGCCAGGAAGTCCCACCATCTGCCATCTGCAACTAGAAAACCAGAAAGCCAGTGATGTAATTCAGCCTGAGTCTGAAGGCTTGCCAATCAGGGGGTTGATGGTGTAAGTCTCTGAGTGCGGAAGCCTGAGTATCAGGAGAACCGACATCCAAGGGCAGCAGATAGATGTCTCAGCTCAAGCAGAAAGAGAGAGCCAATTTGCCCTTCCTCCTCCTCTTTCTTCTATTAGAGCCCCCAGTGGATTGGCGGGTGCCCACCCACATCGAAGGGCCATCTGCAATACTCAGTTCCCCAATTCAAATTCTAATCTCTTCCAGAAACATCCTCAGAAGCACACCCAGAAATGATGTTTTACCAGCTATTGGGACATCCCTTAGGCTAATCAAGTTAATACATAAAATTAGCCATCACAATCCCTAAGAAATTAATGCTCCTGCTTAAAAAAGGAGAATGAAAAAAAAAAAACAAAAAAAACAAAAAAAAAACAAAAAAGGAGAACGACCTTGGCTGTCAAGGACAGAGTGAAACTTGTATGTTCACGTGTTGCCAATGACATTCCAAATAGAGGAGCCCCTTCTCAAACGCAGCATTTGTTCTTGGATCATAAAAGAATTGGCGTATTATGGCTACAGGCCTGGAAAAAATGTGTGCGTATGAGGATAAAAAAGGATGTAATATGTAAATAGGAAATACTGTGTTAGGGCACGGGAATTTTTCATGATTATTTTAAAGCAAATCCCAGACTTGTATTTTATCTGTAAATGCTTTAACATTTATCTCTAACAAATATTTAAAACAAAACAAAACATAACCACAATGCTTTTATCACACCTAAACAGAATTAATAATTCTTTAAAATCATCTCATCTGTATTCACATTTTTCCAAGTGTCCCCACATGTCTTTTTTCTGTTGGTTTGATGGCATCACAGTTCAACCTCGTATTAGGTTTGCCTGTCTCTTTTTTTTCTTTTAATTCTTTTTTTCATTTCTAATATCCTACTGGTCTTTTTAAAAATTTATTTATTTATTTACTTAATTAATTTTTTTGGCTGTGTTGGGTCTTCATTGCTGTGCGTGGGCTTTCTCTAGTTGTGGCAAGCGGGGGCTATTCTTTGTTGCGGTGCGCAGGCTTCTCATTGCGGAGGCTTCTCAGTGCAGAGTGTGGGCTCTAGGCATGTGGGTTTCAGTAGTTGTGGCACACGGGCTCAGTAGTTGTGGCTCGCAGGCTCTAGAGCGCAGCCTCAGTAGTTGTGGCACACAGGTTATTTGCTCCGCGGCATGTGGGATCTTCCCGGACCAGGGCTTGAACCCGTGTCCCCTGCATTGGCAGGCGGATCCTTAACGACTGTGCCACCAGGGAAGCCCTTGCCTGTCTCTTGAGTCTCCGTTAGTCTAGACCTCCCGTCTGCTTTTTCCCTTGGTCATCATTTGTTGACTAATGGGTCATTTGGTTGTTGGCGTTGTCCTGGTGAGCACTGATGGCAGTGATGAGGTATCTTCACATGGCTTCTCGGGTTGACATCAACAAGGGAGCCTGGAGCAGAAGAGGAAGGAAATGGCAGATACTCCCACCTGCCGGGTAAGCACAGTCCCAGAGGGTGGCAGCTTCCTCGTGCAGGCAATTAGGATTTTGCAGAAGAACTGGGATATCGGTATCGCCATGACTCCAGAGGCTCTGTTATTTTTTTGTTTTTTTGGCGGTACGCGGGCTTCTCACTGTTGTGGCCTCTCCCATTGCGGAGCACAGGCTCCGGACGTGCAGGCTCAGCGGCCAATGGCTCACGGGCCCAGCTGCTCTGCGGCATGTGGGATGTTCCCAGACCAGGGCATGAACCTGTGTGCCCTGCATCGGCAGGCGGACTCTCAACCACTGCGCCACCAGGGAAGCCCCAGAAGCTCTGTTTTTCTCTTCCCTACTGGAGCCTCCTAGCTGGTCTCCCTGCTCCACTCTTGCCCTCCAGCCAGTGAGCCAGAGATATTTGTCCACCATGCAATCCTGATGTGCTCCTCCCCTCCTCTAAACCCTTCTATGACTCTCTATTACTCTTAAGAGGGTCCAACCTCCTTACTAGACTCCACATTCCTTCAGGTTCCCTACCCTTCCCACCTCCCAAGCTTTATCTCTATCCCCACCTGATGTCTGCATCCAGCAGTTTGGATTTTCTTCAATTTTCTATTGACTTCCTCTTGCTTCTTCTCTCTCACCTCCAGACTTTTGCATACATTTTTCCATCTCTCTGGTGACAACTTCCTTCTTTTGCATCCAAACCGACCTATCCAGCATATCAGATGTTTGTGATGCTTTTGGAGGCATAAGAGGGGAGGTACTATAGATTGCAGGGAATGACAAGTGGGCCTACTTGAAGCTCTTGGAGTACTCTGGAGAATGTATTCTGCCAGGGGTAGGCTTGAAAATAGGAAATGAAGGATTTTCACACGGCTCTTTGGGGTTAGCATCAATGAGAATGCCCAGGACCTTGGCTGGTTTCCTTGGTGCCCATGACTCAGGCAGAATAAATGGGCAATAGGTCTGGGCATTGAAGCAACAGCCTTGTTTCCACATTGTCCCGAGGAACAATGGAGGAGCTCCCATACTCATTCTTAGCTATTCATTATGTGTTGTTCTCACAGCTCTGATATGTATTTAAAAAAATAAAACTGAGTTTATTTATAAAGTTTTATCTAGAGATATTTTCCCATGCATTACACTGTGATGTGACCTACAATTTTCTTTCTATTATTTCTCCACAGACTGTGTGATGGAATGTTTGTGTTGACATTGGTCCACCCCAAGGCGGGTATGCTCCTCCCTAACCACAATACACACTCCTGGGTGGCAAGGAGATTCAATTAAAGGCAACTCTTACAAGTGCTTCAGCTGTCTTTCCCTTTTCTGAACTCTAGAATTTCTGCTCATTAACATTATCAATGTTGAAATCAGTTTTTCATTGATAAGATGAGTGGTGTTTAAGACATGGACTAATTGGAATTACTTTGGGGGTGCCTTCATCCTGGCATTAATAAGGTATAAAAATCTAGTGAGCCCTTCACCCTCTTGTACTCAAGATAGCATTCTCGGTTTGATTCTTAACTAGTCCTGTGCTCCATACTGGTGGGGAGGGTTCTTGGTCATACCCTGCCACTGGAATACTTTTTCATTTGCCTCAGATAAACATTTTGTGTAATGAATTTTGGAGAAACAAAGAGGAACAGAGCTGGGACTTGGAGATTCTAGAATAAGTCGTATCACTATTTTGTGCCTGCTTGCTAAATGTCCTTACTGAAGGAAGAAGTTTTTGTGAAACTTGCTTTCATTAAAACCTAGTAGAGGGCTTCCCTGGTGGCGCAGTACGGGGAACAAGGGTTCAAGTCCTGGTCTGGACAGATCCCACATGCCGTAGAGCAACTAAGCCTGTGTGCCACAACTACTGAGCTTGTGCTCTAGAGCCTGCGAGCCACAACTACTGAAGCCTGCGTGCCCTAGAGCCTGTGCTCCGCAACAAGCGAAGCCCCACTCACTGCAACAAGAGAAGCCCCACTTGCTGCAACTAGAGAAAGCCCACACGTAGCAACGAAGACCCAACACAGCCAAAAATAATAAATAAAATAAATTTATTTTAAAAACCTAGTAGAAAAAGAAAACAAAACCCAAAAACCCTAGTAGAACCAAAGGGTGAAAAAGAAATCCAAGGGGAAACTGGGAAATGCTTTGAGATGAATGAAAATAAAAATACAATATACCAAGACTTATGGGATTCAGTAAAAGCAATGCCTAGAGGGAAATTTAGCTATAATCACTTCCACCTTAAGAAACTAGAAAAAGGAAGAGTAAACTAAATACAAAGCAAGCAGAAGGGAGGAAATAATAAAGATTAGAGCAGAAATAAATGAAATAAAGAGTAGAAAAAATAGAGAGAAATCAAGGAAACTAAAAGTTGATTCTTTGAAAAGACTAACACAACTGACAAACTGACAAACCTTTAGCTAGATGGATCAAGACACAGAAAGCAAAGACTCAAATTAATAAAATTAGGAATGAAAGAGGGAATTATAAGGGAAAATCATAAACAAATGTATGCCAACAAATTAGATAATTTATATGAAATGGATAAATTCATAGAAAGACAAATTAAAACTGATTTGAGAAGAAATAGAAATTTTGAATAGACCTATAATAAGAGACTGAATTAGTAATTAACAATCTTCCTACAAAGAAAAGACCAGGTCCACATGGCTTCACCAGTGAAATCTACTGAATATTTAAAGACAAATTAACAGCAATACTTTACAAACTCTTCCAGCAAATAGAAGAGGAGGGAAATTTTCCCAATCCATTATAAGAGGCCAGTGTTACCTTGATGCCTAAATCAAATACTAACTAAAGAATGTCACTCACCATCCGGCTTTATAAGGATTAAGTCATTAGCCACTGCAATAGCTGACTTTCAACACACTTTGAAGGGAGTTCAGGGCAGAGATCAGGAATGAGGCATTCTGCTCTGGGAAATCTGGCAGGTGTGCAGGTAGATAGTTTTTTTTTTTTAATTTATTTTATTTTTGGCTGAGTTGGGTCTTCATTGCTGCATGCGGGCTTTTCTCTTGTTGCAGCGAGCGGGGGCTACTCTTTGTTGCGGTGCGCGGGATGTTTACTGCAGTGGCTTCTCTTGTTGCAGAGCACAGGCTCTAGGCACGCGGGCTCAGTAATTGTGGCTCTCAGGCTGTAGAGCACAGGCTCAGTAGTTGTGGCACACAGGCTTTGTTGGTCCACGGCATGTGGGATCTTCCCGGACCAGGGCTCGAACCTGTGTCCCCTGCAGTGGCAGGTGGATTCGTAATCACTGCGCCACCAGGTAAGTCCCTGTTTGTAGATTTTTTGATGATGGCTATTCTGACCGGTGTGAGGTGATACCTCATTGTAGTTTTGATTTGCATTTCTCTAATAATTAGTGATGTTGAGCATCTTTTCATGTGCCTCTTGGCCATCTGTATGTCTTCTTTGGAGAAACGTTTATTTAGGTCTTCAGCATAGTTAATATTTTAATCTTGTCCCTTTCATTAATTTCTTAAGTGCAACCATCTTCACATAATTGAAATCATATTTTCTGCACAGGTTTGTATTTTGGTTTGTTTCTTTTTTTCTAAACTTATTTATTTTTGGCTGTGTTGGATCTTCATTGCTGTGCATGGGCTTTCTCTAGTTGTGGTGAGCAGGGGCTACTCTTCGTTGTGGTGCACGGGCTTCTCATTGCAGTCGCTTCTCTTGTTGCAGAGCTGGGCTCTAGGTGCGCGGGCTTCAGCAGTTGTGGTAAGCAGGCTCAGTAGTTGTGGTTCATGGGCTCTAGAACGCAGGCTCAGTAGTTGTGGTGCTCAGTAGTTGCTCCACGGCATGTGGGATCTTCCTGGACCAGGGCTCAAATCCATGTCCCCTGTATTAGCAGGCAGATTTTATTTTTAATTAATTAATTAATTAATTTTTTTAATGGCTGCATTAGGTCTTTGTTGCTGCGTGGGCTTTCTCTAGTTGTGGCAAGCAGGGGCTTCTCATTGCATCATTGTGGTTCACGGGCTTATTGCAGTGGCTTCTCTTGTTGCGGAGCATGGGCTCTAGGCACGTGGGCTTCAGTAGCTGTGGCTCACGGGCTCTAGAGCACAGTCTCAGAACTTGTGGTGCATGGGCTTAGTTGCTTCATGGCATGTGGGATCTTCCTGGACCAGGGATTGAACCCGTGTCCCCTGCCTTGGCAGGGGGATTCTTAAGCACTGTGGCAGGCAGATTCTTAACTACTACGCCACCAGGGAAGTCCCTTTTGGTTTTTTTCTTAGTATAACTTTAAATTGCCAAGGAAAAGCCTGAGTACATTTTTGCAATTATTCATTCATTCTCTCAATCAAAATATACATGTATAAATATGTATGTTTATAACTATATGTACATATGTGAACACACATACATATACAGTGATACATTTGTATTTAAGGTACTATGTTGGCTGCTTCTTGGAAAGTTTATTGTCTTTCACAGCACAAAAGCTAACTATAATATAAAGCAAGGCTTCCCTGGTGGCGCAATGGCTGGGAGTCCACCTGCTAATGCAGGGGACGCGGGTTCGTGCCCCAGTCTGGGGAGATCCCACATGCCACGGAGCAGCTGGGCCCGTGAGCCATGGCCGCTGAGCCTGTGCCTCCGGAGCCTGTGCTCCGCAACGGGAGAGGCCACAACAGTGAGAGGCCCACGTACCACAAAAAAAAAAAAAAATATATATATATATATGAAGCAGACTATGAAGAATGTCCATGATCTCTTGTAATTCAGACAAGGAACCTCTCTGGATTATCTAAACTTTGTCTCACTAAGTTTCTTTGTTTGTAGATTCCTCTCTTTGGTGCTAAGACTATTGGCCAGAGAAGTCCTGATGTACTAGCGCTGAGCAAAGCTGAATTTGTTGAGAAAGTTCGTCAGAGTAATCAGGCCTGTCATGATGGAGATTTCCACACAGCTGTTGTTCTGTACAATGAAGCCCTAGCTGTTGACCCTCAGAACTGCATCTTATACAGCAATAGATCTGCAGCCTATATGAAAATCCAGCAGTATGACAAGGCACTGGACGATGCAATCAAAGCCCGACTTCTCAATCCCAAATGGCCAAAGGTAGAAATTTCATTTACTTTCACAGAATCTTTTGTGCTGATTTCTTATTTTAATGTAAACTTTATTGACTGAGTGCAGTTATTAATTTTTTAATAGTCTGTACTTCAGCAAGATGTGGAATGGCTTCACTGAGCTGGTACACTAGTGAATAGCTTCTTTTTTTTATGCTTTGGAAATATGCTTTCCATGTCTAAGTTTAACTCTTTTCCTGTATGTTTGAGATATAATTTTTTTTTTCACTCAGTTTATTGATAGGATGCGTTCTAGTTATTTCTATAGGTTTTGGACATCTATTTTTTGCACAGATATTTTAGATGGAGTATTATGATCAGCCACATACAATTACTTAACATAGTTCCAACCCTGTTATAAATTTTGACTATTCAGATAATATAGAAAAATACTTAGGACCTCCTTGGTGGCGCAGTGGTTAAGAAGCCACCTGCCAGTGCAGGTGACATGGGTTTGAGCACTGGTCCAGGAAGATCTCACATGCTGCGGAGCAACTAAGCCCGTGCACCACAACTACTGAGCCTGCGCTCTAGAGCATGAAAGCCACAGCTATGGAGCCCGTGTGCCACAACGACTGAAGCCCACACACCTAGAGCCTGTGCTCCGCAACAGAGAAACCACCACAATGAGAAGCCTGCACACTGCAACGAAGAGTAGCCCCCACTCGCGACAACTAGAGAAAGCCCATGTGCAGTAACAAAGACCCAACACAGCCAAAAGTAAATTAATTAATTAATTAATTAAAAAAAAAGAATTTGGTCTTTGGTTCCTGGAGGGAGATTCTAAACCCTTGGAATTTCTTGAGTGATAGGTGTGTGTGTTATTCATGAGCTCCTCAGATCACTACTGAGTTTATGCTAATGAATGAGGTGACTCCAGATGGGGGCTGGTCACCAAACAGACTACCCAGTGATTAGAGGATTGTGGCTTTGAGCCAGCCCAGCCCCCAGGGAGGGGAGGGAGACTGAAGATTGAATCCAACCACACGGCCAATGATTCAATCAATAATATTTGCACAATAAAACCCCAATAAAAACTCTGGACACCAAAGCTCATTGGAGCTTTCTGATTGGTGAACACATTGATATACTGGGAGGGTGAAACACCCTGAATCCATGGGGAGAGGGCATGGAAACTCTGCACTCAGGACCCTACCATACCTTGTACTATGTGTCACTTCATTTGTATGCTTTACAATGCAACTGTCATCATAAACATAACTTTTTCCTCAGTTCTGTGAATCATTCTAGTGAATTATTGAACCTAAGAGGTGTCACGGGAACCTCCTGGATTTGTAGCTGGTCTGTCATAAGTATAGGTGGCCTGAGGACCCCACGTGATGCTGGCATCTGAAATAAGGGAAATCTTGTTTGACCTAATCTTGTGCCCTTAAACTTGTGGAGTCTGATGCTAACTGTAGGTGGTTAGTGTCAGAATTACACTGCAGTATTGCACTGGTGTCAGAATAGCAAGGGACCCAGAAAGCCAAATGATCTTAAAAAAGAAGAACAAAGTTGGTGCATTCAACCTCTCTTCTGTGATGAGAAAAACACACAGAGTTCTGAGCTGCTGCCCAGGCATTTTACAATGTGATAACCTTGCTCACATCCAGAGTCTGAACATCTAGATAAGGACTTGAGTTTAGCATCCCCACTGCTAAGTTCCCACTTTGCTTTCCCCAGGGCACCTCTTAAAGTAACCACTTGAGAGTTAAGCCTGTAAAAAGTTAATCACCTCTGCCCCAACTACCTAATAAGTAATAGGTGCTTACTACCCTGCTCTCTATCTCCTGCTTACTTCTGACCTGGGATGGAGGACTGCCCTTCCCCCAGCTCATTGTAAACCACCTCCCTTTCTGGGATCTGTAAGTAAAAATTCTTGTGACTTTACTTCCTTTGTGTGGGTATATTGAAACTTTGCCTTTAATCAAAATCACCCTGTGGGTTTCACTTCCCCAAAGTGGGAGCTCGGATGCTGAGGGAACTACCTGGGGATCCCAAGTCGGTGGTTTGTGCCCCCTTATTCAGCAGGTCATAATCTGCGTATATTTAATTCAATACACCGGCTCCAGCTTCTCAACACACTTTCCAATTTCAAAACAGTGGGGGACTGGTATAAGGATAGACATATGATCTACGGAATAGAATTCAGAATGCAGAAATGTACTACATTTATGATCAGTTAATTTTAAACAAGGGTGCCAAGACAATTCAATGTGGGGGGGATGGACTGTTCAACAATGATTTGGGGAAAATTGGATAGTCACTTGCAAGAGCGAGGTTGGACCCCTGCTTCACATCATACATAAAAATTAACTCAAAATGGAGGAGAATATTTAGAAGTAAATATTTGTGACCTTGGGTTAGGTAATGGCTTCTTAGATATGACACCAAAAGGATAAGAAAAGATTTATAAGTTGTGCTTCATCAAAATTAAAAAAAAATGTGGTTCAAAGGATATCATCAAGAAAGTGAAAAGATGGTTCACAAAATGGGAGAAAATATTTGCAAGTCATATATCCAATAAGGGACTTGTATCCAGAAAACATAAAAAAAATTCTTACAACTCAGCAATAAAAAGACAACCCAGGGACTTCCCTGATAGCCCAGCAGTTAAGAATCCACCTTAAAATGCAGGGGACGCCAGTTCGACCCCTGGTCGGGGAACTAACATGCCACGGGGCAACTAAGCCCGAGCACCACAATTAGAGAGAAGCCCGTGCACCACAATGAAGAGTCTGTGTGTCACAATTAAGACCTGACGCAGCCAATAAATAAATAAAAAGATAACCCAGTTTTAAAATGGGCAAAGGATGTGAATTGACATTTCTTCAAAAAAGATTTACAAATGGCTAGTAGGTACATGAAAATATGTTCAACAACATTAGTCAGAAATGCAAATCAAGACGAGATACCACTTTATACCTACCAGGATGGCTAAAATTAAAAAGACAATAACAAGAGTTTACAAGAGTGTGGAGAAATTGGAACCTTCATACACTGCTGGTGAGATTGTAAAGGGTACAACCACTTTGGAAAACAGTTTGGCAATTCCTCAACAGACTAAACACAGGGTTACCATACAAAATTCTACTCCTAGGCATATGCCCAAGAAAAATAAAATATATGCCCACAGAAAAACGTGTACATTTATGCTAAGTGAAAGAAGTCAGTCACAAATGACCATTTATCCATTACGTGAAATGTCCAGACTAGGCAAATCTACAGATTATTATTTGCCTAGGGCAGGCGGTGGGGAGGGGAAGGGGAGGTGGGTTGGGAAAGGTACAAACTCCTTTTTTTCTTTTCTTTTTTTTTTTTTTTTTTTGCGGTATGCAGGCCTCTCAATGTTGTGGCCTCTCCCGTTGCAGAGCACAGGCTCCGGACGCGCAGGCTCAGCGGCCATGGCTCACGGGCCCAGCCGCTCTGCGGCATGTGGGATCCTCCCGGACCGGGGCACGAACCCGTGTCCCCTGCATCAGCAGGCGGACTCTCAACCACTGCGCCACCAGGGAAGCCCCCAAACTCCTTTTTGAGATGACAAAAATGTTTCATAATTAGATCCTGGACTTCCCTGGTGGCACAGTGGTTAAGAATCCGCCTGCCAATGCAGGGGACACGGGTTCGAGCCCTGGTCTGGGGAGATCCAACATTCTGAGGAGCAACTAAGCCTGTGCACCACAACTACTGAGACCACATGCCACAACTACTGAAGCCCTCACACCTAGAGCCCGTGCTCCACAACAAGAGAAGCCACTGCAATGAGAAGCCAGCGCACCTCAGCGAAGAGTAACCCCCGCCTGCTGCAACTAGAGAAAGCCCACGCATAGCAACAAAGACCCAGTGTAGGCAAAAATAAATAAATAAATAAATAAATTAAAAAAAAGAAAATTAGATCCTGGTGATGGTTGCACAGCTCCATAGGCTAAAAACCATCGAATTGTACACTTTGCATGGGTGAGCTTCAGGGTATATATATCTAAATGCAACTTTTTTAAAAAACAAACCCAGTAGAAAGGTAGTGGGGGAATAGCCAACCTCACCTATCTCATAGTCTTGGTCGTTTCTGACACTTACTGAAAGGAACCCTATAGTTATGCATGACCGAGTTGGCTTAGATCAGTGTGTGTTACAAACTACCTTGCTTGTTACTGGTATGTGCTATTTTTTTCTAATATATATATGTATACCTAATATATACCAAATTCCCTAGGAAATTTGGTAACTCTTGTGACTAAGAGATCCATAGGTATTATAGTGAGGTTTCCTCTCCTCTGAGAATTTGAAACTAAGGAAGCCAGACAAAATAGAAAATATTATCATAGGGATGAAAGCAAACATAAAAACAGCATAGAGGGAAATGATGGCTCCTCAGCCAACACTTGCCATATAATTGGTGGTCAGGACCGCTTTTCCTTCTTTCTTTTTTTTTTTTATTGTGGTAAAATATATAACATAAAATTTACCATTTTGACCCTTTTTAAGTGTACAATTTTAAGTGCACAATTCAGTGGCATTAAGCACATTCGTATTGTGCAACCGTCACCACCATCCACCTTCAGAACTTTTTCATCTTCCCAAACCTACACTGTGTACCAGCTGCCCATTTTCTGAAGTTAGCGACCCGAGTTTGATTTTCCCCCAAACTATTACTATGTGAACTTGGAAGAGCTACTCTGCTCTTCAAAGCCTTAGTTTCTCCATCCATGAAATGGGGATGATAGTTCTTGCCTGAAAGGGCCCATTTGAGGATTCAGTGAGAAACGCAGTGTAACGTGCTTATTAAATGCCCACCCACCAGATCTGTGTCTCCTGCCCAGACAGTCTTTCTCAGCTGTAAGCCATCCTCCAGGTGCCTATCGAACATCTATAGGAAGTTCCAAGGTCACAAATACAACCTGCCCAAGTGGAGCTCAGCGCCCCCCCACCGCAAGCTGCAGCCCCTCTTCCTGGGTCAAGGCCTCTCCATCCCCCCAGTGCTCACACCAGACACTTGAGTCCCCTTGACTCAGCCCTCATCAGAGCCCTATTAGCTGCCGAGTCCTAATGGTCCCATCTCCTAGAATGCTGTTGAATCTGTCCCCTTACTGTCCCCTTACCATAATGCTGCCTTCGTTAAGGAACCATCAGCTCTCAACTCTACCGAAGTCCCCAGATGGGTCTCCTTTACTCCAATGTCTACACTGCTTCTCCTGATCTGGCTGCCTCCTTCTCAACAGCATCTCTACCCCTTCCCACTCCCACCCTCACCCTGTTGCAGTAAGATTCTTCTTTACTTGCATGCATGCCATTTCTCCTGCTAACCTACTTGAAAATGCAAATGCCTCTAATCCTTCAAGATTTAGCTCACTGGTCAAGGTTAGGGACCCCTCCTCTCTGCCCCCATCTCATTCTATGTTTCCCACTAATATTTGCTGAGTGTACTGCTAGGCCTTGTGCTGAGCACTTTGTGTGCATTGTTTTATATTCTCTTCCCTCCTGATGTCAGATCTGTACTTCGTCATGATTGAGGTTGGTGCTATGGTTATCCTTGTCTTACAGATGAGAAAAATGAAACCTAGAGAACTTAACTGCTCAAGGTCATACAGTGAGTAAGAGGAACTACCAGATACAAAAACCAATTCTGTCTGATTCTCTGAAATCTGCAGTATCACAAATATAATTTGTAACCTAACTTCTTCCTTCCTTGGTTCACTGGGTGAACTGTCTCATTTTTTACCCTACTGCTCTCATATCACTTCCTCTGCAGCCCTTTCTCACCTCTCTCCTTTCCCCAGCTGACTTAGCTCTTTCTTGGTGTTTCCACAGGCAGCCCCAGGGAAATTTCCTGTTAAAATCCCAGTTCCAGCTTCTCTTGAAACAATCCAGAGATTGTCAACACCACGTCTGAATCTCACCATGGCAGCAATTACCAGGGTTGAGTAGCATCTTCCGCCTCCTCCCCAGCTTTGAGATGGGGCGTGTGCTCGCAATTCTTTTTTTTTTTTTTTTTTGATGTTGGGGGTAGGAGTTTATTAATTAATTAATTAATTTTTGCTGTGTTGCGTCTTCGATTCTGTGCAAGGGCTTTCTCTAGTTGTGGCAGCTCGCAATTCTTCAAAGACCTCACCCCTCTCTGATAGCAGCCACTTCCGCCACCATCACCCGTGTGTGTTTCCTCCCTGGAGCCCTCACCCCTCTGAACTCTGCTGAGTCTCTCTTGCCTCCCAACAGTGATACCTAGAAAGGAAAAGATGGTGTCTTCTCTTTATTTTTTCATCTGGCCACATCTGATATATCCAACATGTTATCAAAAGTGACAGGACCAAAGGAATTCTTTGTCAAAGCAAAGCTTTAGGTCTGAGTCTGCTGCAGCTATTTGTCACTTGCTGCTGAACACACTATGTGGCATGACTGCTTTGTCCACTCAGCAGCATCTTTCTCTTTGCCTGGTGGAGGCCACGGAGACAGGAAAAAGCCCTTTTGCAACGGAGGTGCTTTCCTCTCTGATTATAGATTCCTTGTTATAGAATTCCCTCAACTGTGACAGGACGGCCCCTTGACTTCTGTACAGAAAAGAGTTAACCCAGCACCCCCAAAATTGCACATCCTTATAAAGTCCTGCATACAAGGTTGGCCCTTGGCTGGTGTCTGAGAACTTGGATTTGGGGAGGGTTTCCCTATTTCCAGAACTGATAAGAGTGGCTCACTCTGCCTAAATTGTTTGTACAAACAATGTAATTTATGCTGAATACCTGTTTTCTTTCTTGGAGTCTGGAATTTTGGCACATGCTAGACAAAGAGTGCTTATGTGACCAGCACCAAAGAAAAACTCTGGGTACTGAGTTTCTAACAAGCTTCCCTTGCAGACAGCATTTTCACACGTGTTGTCACAACTTGTTGCCGGGGAATTAAGTGTGTTCTCTGTGATTCCACTAGGGAAAGGAGCCTTGGAAGCTTGTGCCTGGTTTCCATCAGACTTCACCCCATGTGCCTTTTCTCTTTGTTGATTTAACTTTGTGTCCTTTTGTTGTAATAAATCATAGCCATGAGTAGGACTATGTACCCAGTCCTGTGGGCTCTCCCCTTGAGTCGTTGAAACTGGGGGTGGTCTTGGGGACACCTGACAGGCTCTCTCTGCTTGTCTGGATGCCACTTCCCCTCTTCCCTGAAGACTTCTTCCCTGGTTACCACACCTGGGAGTGATCTTTCCCTGTGCCCAGTGAAGCTGTATGTGCTAACTTTGGAAACAGAGACTTGGATCAAATCCTGCTTTGGCTTGGCATGGAGCAGGCCCTGGTAAATGGCCCCTCTTGTAAAGATTGTTTAGTCCCCTTGGCTGGTACTTAATCTTGGCCGGTTCAGCCTCCCTAAGAGCAGAGGCTTTGCAGACAAGGCCTGGGTTTGAATCCCTGCTCTTGACTCTCTTACCTTCTGGGAGCTTGCTTCTTCATCTGTAAAATGAAGAATTGGGTTTACTTTGGTGGAATTGGGTTTACTTTGATGGAATCATGCAAAGTACTGCCCATAGTGCCTGGCACACAGTTAGTGCACAGCAAATGGGAACTTTTAACATTGTTTTGGTTATTGGTGTAAAAGTCTTCTCCCCAAATAGACAGGAAGCATCTCACTGTTCTGTGTTACTCTCTCAGGTTAGAGCATTCTCTTACACAAAGTAGGTGCTTGAAACTTTGTTGAAAGGGGAATATTTACTCTGCAGTAAAAGGCATGACTTTGTTGCCAAAATAAAAACAAAAGTAGTCATTACCATTTAAAAAATCACATTTGAGTGCTTATGTGCCATGCACTGGGCTAAACAATTTGCATAATTTATTCCATTTAATCTTCACAATGACCCTGTGAGCGTGTTACTATTATCACCATTTTAAAGATGAGGAAATGAAGCTTAGCACAATCATGGACTTATAGCAGATTAGTGGCAGAGCTGTAATTCAAAACCAGGTGTAGGGGCTTCCCTGGTGGCACAGTGGTTAAGAATCCGCCTGCCAACGCAGGGGACCCAGGTTTGAGCCCTGGTCCATGAATATCCCACATGCCGCGGAGCAACTAAGCCCGTGTGCCACAACTATGGAGCCTGCATGCCACAACTACTGAAGCCCACACACCTAGAGCCCGTGCTCCGCAACAAGAGAAGCTGCAACAAGAGAAGCCATCACAATGAGAAGCCCGCGCACTGCAATGAAGAATAGCCCCCGCTCACTGCAACCAGAGAAAAGCCCGTGTGCAGCAATGAAGACCCAACGCAGTCAAAAATAAAATAAATAAAATAAACAAACAAATAAACAAAAAACCCCAGGTATAGTAGTCTGCTCAGGCTGCCGTAACAAAGTACCACAGATTGGGTGGCTTAAACAACATAAATTAATTTTCTCACAGTCTGGAGGCTGGAAGTCCAAGATCAAAGTGCTGTCAGGGTCAGTTTCACTATCCGTTGAGGAGTCTCTTCCTGGTTTGTAGATGGTAGGTGTCTCCCTGGCTTTCTCAAAGGGCCTTTCCCTGGTGCATGAGTGTGGGAAGACTGAGCAAGGGTGTCTTTTCTTATAAGGACACTAATCTATAATACCAGGGCTTCACGTTTACAACCTCATTTATCCTTAATTACTTCCCTAGAGGCATCATCTCCAAATACAGCCACACTGGAGGTTAGGGATTCAACATATGAATTTTGAGGGGGACACATTCAGTCCCTACACCAGGCCTATTTGACACTGGAGCAGTCACAAATTAGTCAAAACTTCCGACTTGTTCTGATGCCATATTAAGAACGATGTGGGGTTAGGAGGTAGGTGCTTAATTTCCTTAACTCAGTCAGAAACTTTAACCCAAATAGGGCTGCTAACCTTTCAGAGGTCTAGAAGCATCCCTCCCGTAGGGCTTTGTCAGGGAACACTTGAAAGGGCTCCTGGATTTAGAAGTCCAGCTAACCTTGGAGTTTAGACTAAAAGGGAAAGAATTTGGAAGAGAGGGGAAAAATAAGTAATTCCACTGACTCAGAAGCCATGTCTCAGAAATAAAGTCTTTTAAATTTATTCCCCCAATCAGAAATGTTTGCTCAGGACTTCCTTGGCGGTCCAGTGGTTAAGACTCCATGCTTCCAATGCAGGGGGCATGGGTTCGATCCCTGGTCTAGCAACTAAGATCCCACATGCCGCGCTGTGCGGCCAAAAAGAAAAATAAAAATAAAAGAAATGGTTTGCTGGGAGGTCCAGTGGCCTTTCCAGCTGATGGCAACAGGTAAGGGAAAGTTTCTTTGAAGTTCCTCCAAAGATGTTGTTTGAAGCAAATTTGTTTATCTGATTTCTTTTTGTGGTCAGATTGTTTCGGTTTTGATCTTTGTTCTGAAGGATGGAAGAATGTCTACAGGCATATTTCAAACACTACTTTCATTTTCTCCTTCTTTTCAGAAGCACCCAAACTAATCAGGACATTTGCTTGCTTTGTAATTATTTACTTAAAGGACTCCCTGTGTGTGTTCAGACAAGTAACTCGCTCTTCTTGTAAACTGTGAGGGGGCTGGAGATTGTACTGATATTCCCCAGTACCATTAAGCCAGACAGCTGCTGTGGTTCATCTGCCTTCAGAAGATCCATAAATCCTGAAATGTTAACTGAGTATAACTGGATCAGGATGCACAAGATATAAATTCTTAGACAATGACAAGGGAAGATGCAAAGCTCTAGGAGTAGTATTTAAAGCTTGGTTCAGAACCCTGAATTTTTTCACTTATAAACAAGCAATTCTCTCTAAGAATTTGAATGCTGTTTCTCAGAATTTTTAATAGGAATTTTCTATTTTAATCTTCCTTGATCCAGAAGACTTAAAAAAAAATTTTTTTTTTTCTTCTGGAATTGAATCAAGAACTTCCAACTGAATTTCCAAAGATCCAAAAAGGGAAGGGAAGCTGCTTCCAGTGACAGGAGAGCAGCTGTTCAGGAATAAATTAAAAATGCTCCACTGCACCAAGGTGGAGCTGAACATGTGGTTAGTGTTTAATACCAGACTGATTCATTTTTTTTTTAAAACAGTTACTAACTTTTTAAAACTAACTTTTATTTTTGGCTGTATTGGGTCTTAGTTACAGGCACGCGGGATCTTTCGTTGCGGCATAGACTTAGTTGCCCCGTGGCTTGTGGGATCTTAGTTCCCCGACCAGGGATCGAACCCGTGTCCCCTGCATTGGCGGGTGGATTCTTAACCACTGGACCACCAGGGAAGTTCCCAGACTAATTCTTGATAATATTATCTATATTTCATGTAGATAAAATGCATTTATGTATTTAAGTGTAGACCAAAGAGACCCTCAGGCAGCTTTGCACGGTTGCCAAACAGAATTCCTTGAAGGACACACTAACAAGACTTTTATTTGTGAACGTCATGCCATTGGAAGGAAGATGTGGTTCAACAGCAGAGGGTGGCAAACCCATGTCAAATCTAGCCTACTGCCTGTTTAGTAAATAACGTGCTACAAGGGCAGAGTTTATTTGCAACAGAGGCGGTATGGCCCACAAAGCCTAAAATATTTACTACTGGCCCTTTGCAGAAAAACTCCCCTCCCCTTGAGGGCCTCGAGTTGGCCTTATTTCCACCTCCTCATCCACAGGCCTAGATGAGGAACATGGTATATCAAGTACCCCATGAAGAACCGATCACTCAAACCCTGGCTGGGCTGTGCTTCTGCTGACATGACAAGCTTTGCAGTCCACTAATGCTTGAGCCACAGGTTTAACTAATATGGTCAAAGCGGGCTTCCCTGGTGGCGCAGTGGTTAACAATCTGCCTGCCAACGCAAGGGACACGGGTTCAAGCCCTGGCCTGGGAAGATATCGCATGCCACGGAGCAACTAAGCCTGTGTGCCACAACTACTGAGCCTGAGCTCTAGAGCCCGTAAGCCACAACTACTGAGCCAGCGTGCCTAGAGCCCGTGCTCAGCAACAAGAGAAGCCATGACAATGAGAAGCCCGCGCACCGCCAACGAAGAGTAGACCCTGCTCACTGCAACTAGAGAAAAGCCCGTGCACAGCAACAAAGACCCAACATAGCCATAAAAAAAGAAAGAAAGAAAAGAAAGATGGTCAAAGCGGTTGAAACACCTCTACTCTGAATCAGCAGAGTCCAGAAAAGAAATAGATAAGAACTTTATTTTTAAAACTTTAAAATTAGCAACAATTAGAGGGGAATCTTCTTTAACTTAATCTTTTCTTCAACGTTTGAAAAGTATCTCATCTTTGTTAAAAGTTCCTTGGCTTTTTCAAAATCATCTGAAATAAAGAGAGACATTAATGCGAGGCTTCATTTCAAGCAAGAATAAAATCACTCTATTATCCAAGGCAGCTGGATCAAAGCTGAGCCCTGGGCTCTGGAAGGCTGATCAATTACTCAGTAGATTTGAGAAAGAGAAAACATCTGGATTGTTCAGGGGATAAAGGGCTTAACCAAAGGGAGCAAAAGCATGCTTCTTCACAGGATTCAGACTTTAAATGAGAAGCTGCTCTTCTTCTTCAGGATAATACCCAATAACTAAGTTGTGTTTTAAGAGTTTTCCCCTGTCATACACGGTGGTGTAACCCTGACGAGGATGTGGAAGCACCTGGTGCTTCCTCTGTGCCAGGTGCTGCGATACAGAGCTGCTCCCAGGAGGCTGGCAGGTTCTGGAAAGATGCCCTTAGACCCGTGGTTCTTGACTGCAGGTGATTTCTCGCCTCTGGGGATGTTTGGCAATGTCTGGAGACGTTTTTGGTTGTCACCCTGGGGAGGTGGCACTGACATCTAGTGGGCAGAGGCCAGAGGTGCTGCCAAACAGCCTACAGTGTACAGGACAGCCCCCCATGACAAAGAATTATCTGGCCCGAAATGTTGGTAGTACCAAGGTTGAGAAACCCTTAGATTTATGTGTAATAACATAATACACCGTTATATTCATATATGGTTAAAACTACCAAGAAAAGCAAGGGAATGGTTAGTACAAAAATTCAGGAGAATAGTTGCTACCAGGGAAGGGGAATGCAATTACAAAGGGCCTACCAGGGGCTTGAAGGCAGTGGTCGTTTTTTTTTTGTTTGTTTTTTTGCTGTATGTGGGCCTCTCACTATCGTGGCCTCTCCTGTTGCGGAGCACAGGCACCGGAGGCGCAGGCTCAGCGGCCATGGCTCACGGGCCCAGCCGCTCTGCGGCATGTGGGATCTTCCCGGACCGGGGCACGAACCCGTGTCCCCTGCAACGGCAGGCAGACTCTCAACCACTGCGCCACCAGGGAAGCCCCAGCTCCTCGTTTCGAGTGGGAATTGACTCCCGGGCTGGACATTTTCTTTTTCCTGGCTCCTTGAGAGGCCTCTATGTTCTATTTGACCCTGCTCCTCCCATGGGAACTTGTCAGTCCTCCTCCTTCTTGAACTTCTACTGACTGCGTGTCACCATGGTGCTTGATCTACCTCTTTTCTTGCTGCTGTGACTTTATAGGCAGATCTTGTTTTATCACGCTTTGCAGATACTGCGTTTTTTACAAATTGAAGGTTTGTGGCAACCCTGCGTTGAGCAAGTCTATGTATAACATTTCCCCAACAGCATTTGCTCACTTCGTGTCCCTGTGTCAGACTTTGGTAATTCTCCCAATTTTTCAAACTTTCATTATTATTATATTTGTTCTGGTGATCTGTCATCAGTGATCTTTGATGTTGCTATGTTTAAAAGATTATGACTCACTGAAGGCTCAGAGCATGGTTAGCAATTTTTAGCAATAAAGTATTTTTTAATTAATTGGTTTTATTAGACATAATGCTACTGCACACTTAATAGACTACAATTAGTGTAAACAAACTTTGACATGCAGGGAAAAAAAAATTCATGTGACTTGTTTTATTGCAATATTTACTTTCTTGTGGTGGTCTGGAACCAAACCTGCAGTACCTCTGTGGTCTACCTGTACATAGGAAAAATTGGAATTTCTCTGGCTTCTTTGAGAGACTTAAGATTCCCCACACTGGCTCCTTTAAGACCTCTCGCCTCCTCCTCCCTCCTCTTACCACCTTCCATATTCCCTTCTCTCGCATCCTTTGATAAGCCCCCCTCAAGCCCCTACCTCCTCAGTCCCTCTGTCCATCCTACCAGACCTTTCCCTTCCCACTCCCGCCCCCCAACTTCCTACAAGCACTGGACTTTTGGGCCTCCTGTCCCCATCAGGGGCTTGCAAGGGACTCAGGTACCTCCAAAAGCAACCACCTGAAGCTGAAAAGAAAAAAAAAAGCTAACTGGAAACAGATATTTAGTCCACAGACTCCACTAAGATTATATATCAGGGCAAAAAAAACCCACCCCAAAACAAAAAAACAAACAACCAAACCAAAAAAACCTTTAAAAAACCTCTACAACTCACGTTGAGCAGGCAACTTTTAAAACTTGCTCCATCTGCCAGAAACTCAATTCAGATAAATATATAAAATAGAGCAAAAATGAGAACTACCCATATAAACTAGAGAGTTTAAATTTTTTTCTTTAATTTCCCAGTTTTACTGAGATATAACTGACATAAAGTCATATTAGTTTTAGGTGTATAACATGATTTGATATATGTACATATTGCAAAATGATTACCACAAAAAGTTTAGTTAACATCCATCACCTCACATAAAGTGAGTTTTATATTATCTTATTTGTGCCTGATTCATGACAGAATTTTTTAATGAAACCTGTAAGATCTATTTGCATCTGTCTGTATATTTATATATCTATAAACATATACATATATACATAAACATATACATAAACATATATTTAACATATACATAAACATAAACATATACATATATACATAAACATATACATAAACATATATTTCCCTACCTTCAGATGGTATTATGAAATTAATTTATAAAATCCTCTGAAGGAACTCTATCCTAATTTGCTTAGAGAGAAATGAGTACTTACATAAATTAAATCTTCCTAAAACTTCCAGAAATATAAGACCCAACTCAAATGTTTTCAATTCCATGTAATTTGGGTAAATCTTTGGTAAATAAAACTAGAGGATGTTCTTGGTTTAATAAAATGGATATGTCTTCAGAGTTGTTAACATTAAATATAACGCAAGCATACTTTTTTTTTTTTTTGTGGTACGCGGGCCTCTCACTGCTGTGGCCTCTCCCGTTGCGGAGCACAGGCTCCGAACGTGCAGGCTCAGCGGCCATGGCTCACGGGCCTAGCTGCTCTGCGGTGTGTGGGATCTTCCTGGACCGGGGCACAAACCCGTGTCCCCTGCATCGGCAGGCGGACTCTCAACCACTGCACCACCAGGGAAGCCCAATAAAGTCTTCTTGATTTTGAACTGACTTTGAAGTTTCTGAGAGGTCCCCTGGAAAACCTCAAAGGATTTGTTCTCTCACCTTGTATAAAGAGAGATGTTAAACTGAGTAGGTTTATTTGATATATTAAATTACAATGGAAGCAGTGTCAAAGAAAAGATACTTAACCTTCCCTAGGTTATTTTTATATGGGTTAAATGTTATTATTTCAGAAATTGTACAAAGTTCTTAGAATTTGTCAATGCCCTCATTATCCATGATATATCCTGGTAAGATGTTATCGCCCAGGGCTTCCCTGGTGGCACAGTGGTTGAGAGTCCGCCTGCTGATGCAGGGGACATGGGTTCGTGTCCCGGTCCGGGAAGATCCCACATGCCGCAGAGCGGCTGGGCCTGTGAGCCATGGCCGCCGAGCCTGCACATCCGGAGCCTGTGCTCCGCAACAGGAGAGGCCACAACAGTGAGAGGCCCGTGTACCGCAAAAAACAAAACAAAACAAAAAACTGTGGGCTTTTTCCTCTCTCTCTCTCTCCCCCCCCCCCTCTCTTTTTCTCTCTTACTCCTCTTCCTCTTTCTCTTTCTGTGCTATGTGAGGACACAACAAGAAAGCAACCATCTGCAAGCCAAGAAGAGAGCTCTCACCAGAGCCCAACCACGCTGGCACCTTGACCCCAGACTTCCAGTCTCTAGAACTGTAAGAAAATAAATTTCTTCTGTTTAAAAAAAAAAAAGATGTTATCGCCCAGTTATTATTTTAAAATGTGATATGTCACAGAAACAACTAGATTTCCTTTTCAGTTGTGTTATTTTTATAATAACCTCTCATCAGATCTTTAACTATGGCCATTTTAAGTCTTTTGCTATCCATGGATGGTTGTTACCTTACTCTGATGCTTTCCTAAAAGCTCTTACAACCAGCTATAAGCCAGAGTACTTGTGATCAATAAACAGGTACTGTACCAGGTACTCTGTGGTACAGGCTTCTGATGGCATTGCTTACATTACTGAGTTCAAATCAGTCGACCAAGTCAGAATTTCCAAAATGCTAATGAAAAAGCTGATGGGTTCATGAAACTGCTAACCCAAGATCAAGCAGAACAAAATTAACTACATAGGATCGAGTAAACTGATAAGTTGATTGTAATTTTTTATTCGAACTATTGCTGGCTTTTAAATGTTCTATTTTCTAATATGAGGAAATCCCCTTTCCTTTTCTCTTAAGCTATCTATGACTCATTAACAATCTAGTAAATTATACACTTTTGTAAACAAAATTAAAACATCTTCTTCTCCCTGCCTGATCCCTCAAAAAGTTAGAAACTATTGTTGAGTATTCTTGTTTTCACGGCAATATAGTTATTTGCATAGCTTCAGTAAGAATCTGTCCTCTTTGTGATAGGACATAATTAAAAATAAGGCTTTGACGGGAATGTCATATTTGAAAATGATGCATAAAGTCATCAATTTTAAGGAAATAAGGTTGATTTTATAGAGATAATGCTTTCAAAGCCCTATTGCAAAAACTGGCCTGGTATCTGGTTTACAGGGTTCCCAGCCTTACAGGTGATTAAGGGCACTCGGCAGGCCCATGAATCTTAGAATATTTGGGGGACGTTGGGAAGACAGGAATTCACCTTAAACTATAGGTAATGCAGGTGAAGAATTCTGATGGAGAAATCTTGGCTTGACTTCCTAGCAGAGAGGTTTTTCAAGTCTAATCTGAGATTTCAGGCAGATTCTAATCTGAGATACAGGCAGACCTCAGAGATACTGGGGGCTGGGTTCCAGACCACTGCAACAAAGTGAATGTTGAAATAAAGCAAGTCACACAAATTTTTTGGTTTCCCAGTGCATGTAAGTATTGATACTGTACTAGAGTCTATTAAGTGCACAATAGCATTAGGTCTAAAGAAACAATGTACATACCTTAATTAAAAATATTTTACTGCAGAAAAATGCTAACCATCATCTGACACCACAGGAGTGCTACAAACCTTCAATTCGTAAAAAATGCAGTATCTGCAAAGTGCAATAAAACCAGTTATGCCTGTAAAAAGTTCCATTAGGAAAACTTAAAAAGGCCTTTATGGTCAGTTACCATTCTTGCTGCACTTAATAAATAATCAGGCCAAATTTCATGAAACTAAATTTATTTTGTAAACAAGAACAATGTTACTTTATCTTTGATTAAAAAGAGGGGGTGATTGTGGAGAGAAATTTTATGTTTCAGTGGAAAAGAATAACACAACCTTGCGAGTGATCAGAATCCTGTCCTGTTCATTGTCTTTGAGGTTTTATTTTCTACTTGTAAACTGAACTGGATCCTTACACATTTTGTCGGCCCTCAGCAAATCCTCAATTCTTCTAGTTTCTTTCAACATCTGGCTACAACTTTCCAAACCAATGTTTCCAATGTTCCTCCCTCCCTCCTGACTTACTGTCACTAAGAACTAAAACCTGACTGCCCAGATCCTCAGTGGGACTCAGGTTGTCTTATAGCTGCCCCTTTCCTCCAGGATCTGGTAAAGTCCTGCAAGCTGACGCT
The DNA here is from genome assembly GCF_003676395.1 of Aethalodelphis obliquidens. NCBI lineage: Eukaryota > Metazoa > Chordata > Mammalia > Artiodactyla > Delphinidae > Aethalodelphis > Aethalodelphis obliquidens. The sequence goes on from NW_020837972.1 coordinate 2,645,024, forward strand.
GGAGGACTTGATAGAAACTTCAAAGAACTCATCACAACGAATCACGGGCAACCTTTGTGCCTGGAGCTGCTGGTACACGGGCCACTCAGAAAGCGCACACCTTCCATACTGTGCTCTGGGGAATAACCATGACTGGGATGCTGATGTCTCTGCCATCACCACAAACATTCAAACTATAAGCCAGGAGATGCGTCAGACTGCCTCTGCTGTCCTCATGCCACCACCTAAAGATGCTTAAGCGGTCAGTGTCTTCTCAGGTGGCTGCCCTCTGGACTCAGAAACTGGGGTTATAGTCGGCTCCAGACATTGACCTTTGTTTTCCTTTTCGTTTCCATAGAGATGCTCCTCATTAAATGCACATTTGCTCATGTCATCCCCCAAATATCCTCTACTATCAGGCCTCAACAGATGGCTCAGCTAGTCCTTCATAAACAAAAGACTGAGTGAGAAATGGACTTATGTCGCTCAGAGGAAAGAAGGTCTCTTCTGTCTCTTTCTTGCTGTTTGTTCCAGTCAACACCTGATGATAGGGCCCCTGTCTCCAGGCTCTGTGGGAGGGTGGGAGCCTAACTTCCATAAGGGCCAATTAACAAACCCAGATGGGTTTCATAGGACCAACTCCTTCTTCCCGCTTTTTGTAATATTTCACTTCCCCAATTCTACTGAGCCCCTGTGCACCCCTGCCCTACTCCCTCATTCTCCCTTTAAAATGCCCAGTTATCTCTGTACAAATCGAAATTGAGTTCAGTTCACGCTGGACTCTTTTCCCTATCACCATAGTTATTACTGATTCAAATCTGTCCTTACCACGTTAACTAGTATCTGGCTTTGTTTATCTGTGACAGTGCATCTCTCTGAGTTCCTGCTGTCAATTCTTTAGGTGTGCACCCAGAAGTGGAATTGCTGGATTGCACCGTAATTCTATTTTTAATTTTTTGAGGAACTGCCATACTGTTTTCCACAGTGGGTGCACTATTTTACATTCCCACCAGCAGTGCACCAAGGTCCCAACTTCTCCACATCCTTGCCCACATTTGCTATTTTCTCTTTTTTTTTTAATAGCATCCATCTTTATAGGTGTGAGGTGGTATCTCACTGTGGTTTTGATTTTCATTTCCCTAATGATTAGTGATGTTGAGCACCTTTTTTCTATTTCTTAATCTGGGTGGTGGGGACATGGGTGTTTCTTCTGTTGTTATTCTTCCATTGTACTTATGTACTATTCATTCTTTAAGAAATTGTATTTTATAATTAAAAAAATAAAAGCCCACAAAGGTATAACAGGAACTTGGTGGAACATAATCTGACCATCTTAACCAGTAGGCTGGGGACATGGATTTCAGGCAGATACGTTGGGCCAGCTTCCTGTCTTTTCTGCTATTAATCTATATTCCTACCCATCTTTTTAGAGACACCCCTCCCTCCCCGCCACCTTCTGCCTGCTTCTCAGAATAAACTCCTACAGTCCCTACAAAGTAGGCAGTACACTGTGCAAGCTTATCTCCTTGGCCCTCAGTGATCGGACTGGAGTGGACATCTGACTCAAACTGGGGCAATCAAATCCCCCCTCCCAGGAATCTAGATTGGATCTAGAAGACTCTAGTCAGATGGTAAAAGGCCTTGTTCTTATGAGGTAATAGACCAAGGGGGACTGAGGAGTCATCCAGTGGGGGAGGCCAGTTTGGAGCACCAATAAGGAAGCAGACGGAACTGGTGTATAGCGGTGGGGAGAAGGACGGAGTGGTCAGCTAGGCCACCAAGTTCAGGACCACAGTCTTGGTTCCAGACTGCTTTCTGGTTCCCAGGTCTTGTTCTAGAAAAGCTCTTATCACACAATACTATACTCATCTCAGGGACTTTGGATTCTGAGAGATAGACCTGATTCCTTAGAGTAACCTCCTTTTATCTGGGCTAGTATGAGTTGCGTTCTCCTTTCTGTAGTCAAACGATCCCTAAGCCAAAGGGCTATTAAGCTCTTATAAGGAGTGGCACAAGTCAGGATGGAGAGGAAGGCTGTTCTTGCTTAAAAATAGCTAGAAATAGATCTAGTCTCTTTAGCCTGAGAGCCAGGAGCAGTGGGGACAAGGATGAACACGCCCTATTTGCAATCTGGGCACTGCTCGGCCATGGGATTCTCCTCCTGGGCTTTGCAGAAGAAAGGGGTGTGCGGGCTTTGCCAAATGTTGACTGTGCAGCCTTGCCCTCAGAGCCTGCCTGTGTTGGCTTCAGCCCACATCCCTCACCTTATCTTCTCCTACTTGCTAAAGGGGAATGGGAGCACTTTCTCTCATCTAATCTTCAATGGGCGTTATCACTGGTTTGGGCACACCCCTTGTTTCTCTAGCAAGACTGTGAATCCTTGAAGGCAGATATGTAGACTCATCTATATTTTATAGCTCCCATGTACCTGTCATAGGATGGGCATATAATAGCTACTTATTGAATGGATGGTTATACCTCAGTGCTTACAATTTCTTTCCATATTTAAGAAAGTCAAGAAATGAAGGAAGTACCTCTTTCAAAAGCTCTGCTCACATTGTCAGTCAATTCTTTCTGTTTAGCTGAAAAAGAAAAACATTATCTTAATTTTTCTACTTAAATAGACTCATAATATGAAGACAACGCTTTGTCATATTGTTGTTGTGAACACAACAGAGCAGGGAGTTTGGATTCAAGGGTAAGGCCTCATAACCTGTCTCTACAGTTCCACGATGGCAGCTCCTGTTTAGTGCAGCTCTGGCTGATCTTAGTTACACTGTTTTTCTATCCACGAAAGGTCTGAGGGGCAATCACCAAAGCTCATAAAATGGCTATAGAAGCATTAAAAAAAAAAAAAAAAAAAAGACAAAGAAGTGCCTTAGATTATCTCCACAAGGCACTCTGAGTCTTCCAGATTTCAGCTAGGAGAAAATTAACAAGCGGGACTTGCCTATCAGCAGGGCATTAGAGTGTGTCAGGCAACTACTAGCAAATTATACAGCCTCTCAGGAAAATGAAACATTTCGATCATATTGTACCTTAAGTGAGAAGATGCCAGATGAAGTAAAGGACAGCTACCTCACATTTTTATTGTCTCCTCATTGGAAAATTGTATGATAAGTGCCTTTTTCAGATACAAACAGTATCAATCATTTATATGGTGCCTGCTTTCAAAGCACTTTCAAATACATTATATCCCCATGGTAAGCAATGACAGGTACTGGGAGAACATATATGGTCACATGGTTGGTGAGTGGAGGAGCTAAGAGCAGACCCCAAGTCAACTGACTTCTGGTCCAGTGGTTGCAAACTCGCTTCTCAGGTAGCAACGTGGTGTTGACAAAAGAACACTGGATTAGGAGTCTGGAGGCTCTGAAGTCCTGACCCCAAAACTATCTAGCTCATGCGCTTGAACGTTCACATTACCTGGGCCTTAGCAGGTAAAAGGAAATTTAGGAATTACTCTAAATGAAGGTCAGTGACCTGCTCAAAACGAGATGTTAACTATAGAGCTAGAAATAACCCCCACCATTTATTGGGAACTTACCACGGGCCAGACACTGTGTCAAGTGTTTTACATGCTTTAACTTAATTGTTGCAACAACCAGTACTAATATTATCTCCATTTTACAGATGAGGAAACTGAAGCTCAGAGGAGTGAAGTCACTTCACTGAAGGTCACACAAAAAGTCAGTGGCAGTGTTGGGACTGAACCCAAGTCCACCTCACCCAGAGCTTCATGAACCTCTGCCTTCCAAAGCCGTGCAGCTGGGCCTTCTGACTAAAAATCCCGAGTTTCTCTTTCCCCAACACCACCCAGCCCTAATGTTGCTGGTACAACCCTAGCTGACAGCTCCCCCACCACAACTTCTATTTTACTGCTTTTAACTTCTTTGTTTGTTATTTATTCACTCACTTGACAAATATTTACTGAGTCCCTATTATACTCCAAGTACTACTGCATGTGCTAAGGATGTGAGGGAAGCAAAAAGAAGACACAATTTCTGCCTCTGTAGAACTTCTGGTCTAGTAGAGGAGGCTGATATTGGTCCAGTAATCTCACATAGACCAGTGATTAATCCTACAAAGGAGGGGTACCCACGACCAAAAGGTATAGACAGAGAGGTCGTCTGCAGATTCTCTGAGGAAGTGAGGATTGCCCCCAGATCTGAAGGAGGAAGAGTTAAATAGATGGGGTAGAGGAGAAGAGGGTTTCAGGCAGAAGCAACAGCATGTGCAAATGCCCTGGGTAGGGAGGTACAAGGTACAGATGAAGAACTAGAAGCAATCTGTGTGGCTGGAGTGGAAGGAGCAAATGGGAGGAAGCAGAGAACAAGCCATGCAGGTTTCTTTAACCTGAGGCAGGGGGCGGGGAGCCACTTAAAGTTTTTAAGCAAGGCCAAGGGTGATATGATTAGATTTGGGTTTCAAAAAGATCACACAAGTGACAGGGTAGGAATATATCAGATTGAAGGTAGAGACGGACCAGTGTGGAGTTACTCCAGTTGTCTGGGTGAGAGAGAATGGTAGCTTGGGACAGGGTGGTGGCAGTGAAAATGTATAGATGGATCTGAGACACATTTAGAAGGTCAGCTTTTCAAGACTCGGTGATGGACTGTCTATGGGGGTAAGGGAGAATAAGTTGTGAAGGACACCTCCTCGGTGTTTTGGACTTGTACAACTGCAGAGCGTCATTCACTTAGAAAGCGAACATCAGCAGAGGAGCAGAAGAGAGATGCTCATGACTTCCATTTGGGACACACTGAGTTGGAATATATAAACTCCAAGAAGGCCCAGGCCATGTCTTTCTTGTTCACTGCTGTATCCGCGGTGTCCTGCACAGTGCCTGATACAGTAGGCATGCCATAACATTTGTGAAAGTTCATATCTGCATAATTTGAATGAGAAACCTGGAGCCTTTTCTATATGGCATGGTTAATTTTATGTGCCAGCTTGTTTAGGCTGTGGTGCCCAATTGTTTGATCAAACACTAGTCTAGATGTTGCTGTGAAGGTATTCTGTAGATGTGATTAACATTTACCGTCAGTTGACTTTAAGGAGATTATCTTCCATAACATAGGTGGGCCTCATCCAATCAGTTGAAGGTAGTAAGCAAAAACTGAGGTTTCCCAAGGAAGGATTTCTGCCTCATGACTAACATAGAAGTCCTGCCTGAGCTTCCAGCCTGTTAGTCTATCTACATATTTTGAACTTGCTAGCTCTCATAATCACATGAGCCATTCCTTAAAATAAATTTCTCTCTCTCCACATACACATACACTACTGATTCTGTTTCTCTGGAGAACCCTGACTGATACACTATGGAATAAAGTGGAAAGTAAAGCAATATGGGATCATAAGATCAAGGTTTCAAACTTTGCTCTGCTATATCTGCTGTGTGACCTTGGGCATTCCCATGAACTTCTGAGGCCTATTTTTCTTGTCAGAGATATCCAAAGGATGTCATGGGTGAGAAGGAGCACAGCAATCTGCAAAATACTATTACATTCTTGGTTTAAGTCCGCCTTCCAGAGAATTAGGAATTTTGCAAGCCTAACCTCTAAACAAAATGGGTTTCAGCGTAATCAAGAAAAAAAAAATTCCCTGAATCATTATGAAGGCCAATATGTAGTCTTTATATCCATTTTTCACTTAACCCCTACATGTACTCAAAATAGCAATAAAATGCAGTCGGTGGTATTTTATCTTTTACCTCTGACAATAGATTCCATCTCTTTCATGGCAGTTTCACCTTGAGCTTCTGCAAGTTTTTCATTGATTTCCATTATTTCCATGAGGAATTGACTGTCCATTTCATAATCTGTCCCTTCGGGAATCTCTACTCCACAGAGCTTTAGCTATTGGGGCATAAAGCAGGGAAAATAAGTTTAATTCAAGAAACTATGGCCAGAGTCATAAATCCTCCTCACCATAAATCCTCCTCACCATTCAGAACAGAATGCCACTCACAGGGAAAACCTGAACTGTCTCAATAGTGAAAGTGTGAGGGTAGGGTACTGGAAAGTTAGACTGAGATAGGAGTGCTGGGATGGGATCACTCCCGGCTACCTGGCACTATGTGACCTCGGGGGAGTCATTCTTCCACTTGGGAAAAAAGTGGAAGGAGGTTGAATTAGATATTTGTAAAAATTCTATTAAATCCTAAAATTCTAAGGTGCTCACTTCTCCCCCACAAAAAAACAAAAATTACTCTTCCCTAAAAGCCAGCACTATCTAATCCTTGAAATTTATAGAAAATGGTAAAAAAAAAAAAAAAAAAAAAAAGGCAATTGGGCAAGTAAGATTTACAGACATACTCAGAGAAAACTATACTCATGTAATAGTATCTTTGAGGTTAATTATCGTTGGGTCCCTAGATTAGCTCGGGTCTCAAGCACTCTTCTGTTGAACACAGGGGAGCAGCTGTCCTACAGAGCAATGGGACCAGGCTGTCATGATAGAAGGGTGGGAAAATCACCTTACAAGGTATAGTCCCCTGCTCAGGGGAGCCAGAAGAGTCTTATAGGCATCATTAACAAGGGTCGAATGCTTCTCTGAGAAATCCTTTTCAGTCTGTAAGTGGAAATGAAGATAGTCATATTACCATGCAAATAGGCCATCTTACATTCACAAACTGTTTCATAAAATACTGATGGGCAAGCACATAAGGAAGTGACCAAAGGAGAACCAGTATGGGATAAGCTGTTTTTATTTTCAGGTGATGGGTTCTAATTCTGCTGGGAAATCAGGTAAAAGCTCTGAGTGTAAGACAGGTCCAGCATCTGGATGGCTGGGGTCAGGCTACCTCAGGGCGAAGCTGGCTGTCCAGCTCTGTCCTTGATAACCATAAGGACACTGCCACCCACCCAGGGTACACACGTGTTTGGGTGTGATTATGGGTGGCCAATAGGCTACCTGAGACCTCTGGCTGAAGAAATCTGGGTGGATAAGACGCTGTAGTTGCTGGTACCTATGCTGGAGCTTTGCAGTGTCAACTCTGAAGGAGCGGTTGCTGGAAGGAAATCAGGAGATGAAATTCATGCATCAAATGTTTATAGATTTGTATAGTATGGGCCTGGTTCCTGTTCTCATGGGGGATGACGCAATAAACATATAGACAGAGCTATTTCAAAAAGTGGTAGGTACAGCAAAGGAAAACAGAATAGGATAAGAGAATGGTAGATGTGCTGGACAAAGAGATGACATTTGAGCTGAGACCTGAATGATGATGAGGAGTAACTGAAGATCACAGGAAAGAGTCATTCAGGCACAGGGAACATGCAAAGGCCTTGAAGTGGGAACAAGATTGGTATGATTGAACAACGTAAAGAGCAGTGTTACTGCAACCCTTCATAAATGCTCAGTGACTGGTGGGGCCAGAGCCCAGAGTTACGGGGAAGAGGCATTCCTGAATCCCACTCTATTTTTCTAAGGCCCAGGTCCCTTCATCTCTACCTCTCACTTTATTTTAATCGAATCCTCTTCGCTTTCTATTCCCAGAGCGTGCCCTATCTCATTAGTTTAGCTTCGCCCAAACTTCACCACCTCTCCAAGCTCCTCAACCTTCGGAGGTAAACAGAAAAAACATCTATTTCTCAGACCTTCCAATTCTCACTTTTCCCTTAGACTCTGCCCATAGCATTAAGTTTTTCTTTGCTCTTACTCTCTCATTTTGGATAACACCTCATTATTTCTTTCTTAAAAGTCTCAACCCAACTTTAAACCTTCTGAACCTATTCCTCAAGACTCCATCCGCCAAGGGCCGCGCAAGCACCCTTCCCTCAGGCCCCACCTCTGAACTTCCTTCTCTCAGATCCCGCCCCTCAAGTCTCCCTCCATTGCAGGCTCCAAACCTCAATTTCGCCTAATCACACTCCTCGCCCCACCAGTCCGCGCTCCACTCTCGTCGTCATCCCACAAACCTTGGCCGCTCAGTCCGGCCCCTCGGTTTCCTCTCCCGACACATCCCACCCACCTTCTCCCAGGCCCCACCCCCGGCCCCTGTTCTCTAGGGCTCCGCCCACCCATGTAACTGGTCCCGCCTTCTCCTCCCTTAGCCTGACCAGCCCTCCATCTCGCACGCCCAGACGTATTTCCCGAAACCGCCTCCCTTACCAGTCCATGAGGCTGAAGTAGTCTCGCGTGGGGTCAGGTGGCTGCAGCGCGCAGCACTGAGGGCAGAAGAACCGGTCCCCCCGCAAGGGGCCCCCTAGGCCGCCGCAGTTCCAACACCGGGGGGAGTTGCTTCCCGCCAGTGACGCAGCACTGCAGTTTAGCGGTCTCCTCCCGAGCACCCCTGTCGGCCATAACCCCGACACCCGGAGCAAGGCCCTGGTTCTTCCGCACCACATCTGGCTGGCGGCCGGCCTCCCCGCGGTCACCTGTTGGGGAGAGAAAGTGGTCGACCAGACTGGTGCTGCTGATTGGCCGGGAAGCTGAGGGGGCGGGACTACCCGGGGGGAACCTGGATTTTGAGTCCCGCTCTGCGTTTTAAACTACAACTCCCAGAAAGCATTGAGGCTATGTGGGCCGCCACATCCGCTGTTTGTCATTGGTCCGGCGGGGGCGGAGGGGTGTTTTGATTGGCTGAGGGTGGAGTTTGTATCAGCGGGTTTAGCGCCACTCCGCTGGCTACGGCTGCTCAGAGTGTGCGGTGCTAGGTGGGCTCGCGGTGAGTCGTAGTGGGAACTTCTCTTGGGTACTGAGGGGTTCGAATCCTGTCCTCAGGGTCTTTTTGCGAGCTGAATTTCCTAAGCTTCCGTTTTGTACTGTGTTTGAGCTTGGGAAGGGGGAGAGGAATGCGTGGACGACTCTCTTCCTTCTTTGTAGGTAAATTTCGAGGTGAAGGTCACTTCCCTTGTAACTTTAAAGCTGAAACTAGCCCAGACGTAAAGGATAAGAAAGAACAAAGTTGTCCCCTTCAAAATGAGAGCGAAGTTGCTCTGTAGAGAGTTTTATAGGTGTTAGTAATTATTTCCATATTTAGGTTCAATCTGGAAAATGCTTACTAAGAACCCATTCTTAGCTGCAAGGCGCTGCAGGAACTGGAAACACACCGACTTCTGTAGGAAGATGCTCTGCGAGTGTCCCTAAGGAAGTGTGGGGGATGGGGTGGCGAGGGTAGGGTAGGAGGGCACCAATCTTCCTTGGGACTCAGTTTCTCTATTGGAAAAAAACAACTGTGTTGCACTTGTAAGGCCTTTTCCTGCTTTCAGATTCTTTGGGCCTGGAATTCCCAATTATCAAGCATTACCGAGGGGTGGGGGGAGGAACGTTGATGCATCATCTCATTTGATTCGCAAGCTCCATCTACTTTTATGGGTTCAGAGAGGTTGCGATCTACGTAAAGGTCGTGCAAAGAGTTGACTTAGACATCTGACTCGACTCCAGATCTGTTTGCTTATAACCTCTCCACTATGCTTTTTCCTCATGGCAGAGGCCAATGTAGTCCTGGCCTGGTGGACCCTTCTTATCATGAACGATGATAGCAGCTACCTTTTGACACACTGTCTTTTGCCAGTTTTCAGGGCAGAGAAGTCTTGCTCAAGAAGCTGCAGGAGGACACAGCTCGGCTGAGGTGGTATTAGAGCAGCAGGTCCTGAAGTGGCGGACCTAGCTCTGGCAACACCTACCTCCCTGGTGTGCTTTCAGGAAAACTCATCAGGACCTTTGCATCTGGAAAGCTGTGTAAATGCAATAATCAGTGTGAGTCATGTTTACTATATTATCCTTGAGGGGTAGCCTGAGTGTGGGATTCAGGAGAGAAAGCACTTTTTTTTTTTTTTTTAATCAGATTAGGGATTTAAAGTTAGGGATTGAAAGTTACTTTGACTTTACTGTAGGTTCTGTTATTGGAGTTTAACTGTCTATCAAATTAATTATAAAGCTGGGGTGGGAACCTCTGTTATGGTCTTCTGTGTCTCATCTTGGTTTTCTTCAGGCTTCTGTTGGGCTGGGAGGCCATTTAGGATGCTGAAAAGGTGAGCCCCATAGTTAATTAGCATCACAAAGGGCTAGGTGGAGTTGTTTAGAGCAGTCTTTGTGTTTCGCCTCTTTAAGTGGCCCAGCTCTTAGTTTGGAGTCAAAGGAATCTAGAATGAACTTGGGTCCTACCCTCCAGGAGCTGGTTTGGGGAAGAGGGGGCAACAGTGACATTTTATGTATAAAATAGCCACCCCTGGGGTGATGCAGCAAATTTCTGTAGAGTTTCTCTTAGTCTATGCCAAACCACGTGACTCTTCCCTTTCTTTCTTTTTCAAAAATACATATGAAGTTTAAGTGTAGTGTTGATTGTATTAACGAATACATTTTAGGTTCCATTTTTAATTTTAAAAAATTGGATGAGTGTAAGCTGTTATGAGTCTCTCGCCCTCCCCAATTCAGTTTCATTGCTTTTTACTTGTTTACAGCCTTCAAATAATTTGTTTCTGTCCTCTGTGGTTGTGGCTGTCACACAAAAACTTATCAGGTGAAAATGATGTGATGAAAAGCTCAGCCCAGAAGAATGATAGGTCTAAACTCTTAGAATTTTAATTTTTTTTTTTTGCGGTACGTGGGCCTCTCACTGTTGTGGCCTCTCCCGCCGCGGAGCACAGGCTCCGGACGCGCAGGCTCAGCGGCCATGGCTCACGGGCCCAGCTGCTTCGCGGCATGTGGGATCCTCGCGGACCGGGGCACGAACCCGTGTCCCCTGCATCGGCAGGCGGACTCCTAACCACTGCGCCACCAGGGAAGCCCTAGAATTTTAATTTTTGCAGAGCATGCGTATCCTGGATCTTTTTTTTTTTTGGCTGTTGTAATATACCCATCCTTTACTCTTGACCTTTACGATGTCTTGTTCCTTGAAATTCACCTTACTGTTGGACACTTATTTTTGAGGTGGTGATGTCTCGGGAGACGGATGTGGAGTGTCATCAGCCCCATGGCAGTGCCTCCCCACAGTCCCAAGGTGGCTTCTCGCAGTCCCACGGTCCCTCCTCACAGCCACATGGCTCCTCTTCACAGTCCCAGGGCACGTCCAGCTCCTCCACCAGCACGGTGCCCACGTCCAGCCAGTCCTCTCACTCCAGCTCGGGTACGCTGAGCTCCTTAGACACAGTGTCTACGCAGGAACTCTATTCTATTCCTGAGGACCAAGAACCCGAGGAGCCTGTCCCTGCCCCTTGGGCTCGATTATGGGCCCTTCAGGATGGATTCTCTAATCTCGGTAAGACCCTTTGTAGTATTTTGTTCAGAAAAACAGTTTTAGAAAGTTGTTGCAACAGACAGCTCAAGACACTCCTGGAATGATTCTGGAGTTTGAAGGTGATGAAAGATGGAACCAAGGAAGCAGTTTTGGGTTGTGCACGGGCTCTTACTTGCTGTAGAGCCCCTTCATTTGTACTTTCGACAAACATTAATTGGGCGTCTGCCATGTGTTGTCCATCTGAAGAGGGTTGTGGATCTTTTCCCTAGAAAAACGCTGATTCATGCAAGCTTGCAAACATTTGTCATCTAATCACAGAAACTTCACCACTTAACTCCTGCTGGTGGTGCAGCAGTTTCAGAGAATCAGTTTTACAGTTTCAGAATGGGGAAGGTTATTTGTTGACTCCCTGTTACTTATATTTATCTCAAAATAGCCAACCTTGCTGTTTAAATATACTCCTCCTCTCTGACACCTGGTTCCAACAGTAAGGCTTTGCTCTCGGTATGTTTTAAGTAGCATTTTTCCTCTGTTTTGAATTAAAATGACCTCTTTATTACAAAAAAAAAAAAAAAAAAGAACTTGACATTAATGGAATAGAAAATAATAATGTAAAGAAATGAATGGCTAATGTACCATTTTGTATCTTGTCACTCACCCTTCCCTTTTATGTCATGTGCAACTTCGATGACTTGGAAAAAACAGTAAAAAATGGAGAAATAATATAGCAATATTCATACATACAACTTTAAATTTAGAAGTAAGCATTTGAAGCTAATTTTTACTCATTTAAGCTATATATTTAAGCTAGGCTTAGGGCTGATGTATGGTGAGTGGGACACAGAAATGGTGAGTTAGGGTGAAGTTGGGTGTATCTCCTTTAAACTTAAGATTACATACACAAAGAGCTTGTTAGGGAGACCAGCATAAAGTAATGGCTCAATAAAGAGAAGCTATAATATTTTATTGTTATTATTTGTTATTGATTCACACCTATCTTTTCTTCTAAATAATTTACAGTTTTAGCTCTTATCCCTTTTGAGTTGATTTTTGTACATGATATGAGGTATTGTCCAAATTCATCCTTTGGCATGGGAATGTACAGTTGTCCGAGCACTATTTCTTTCTTTTTTCTTTTTTATAAATTTATTTATTTTTGGCTGTGTTGGGTCTTTGTTGCTGCACGTGGGCTTTCTCTAGTTGTGGTGAGTGGTGGCTACTCCTCGTTGTGGTGCATGGGCTTCTCATCACCGTGGCTTCTCTTGTTGTGGAGCATGGGCTCTAGGCATGAGGGCTTCAGTAGTTGTAGCACGTGGGCTCTAGAGTGCGGGCTCAGTAGTTGTGGCTCTCAGGCTGTAGAGCGCAGGCTCAGTAGTTGTGGTGCACGGGCTTAGCTGCTCCGCGGCATATGGGATCTTCCCGGGCTAGGGTTCGAACCCGTGTACCCTGCATTGGCAGGTGGATTCTTAACCATTGCGCCACCAGGGAAGCCCCCCGAGCACTATTTCTTGACGAGACTACTCTTTCCCCCTTGAATGGTCTTGACACCCTCATTAAAGATCATTTGACCATAAATGTGGGGTTTAATTCTGGATTTTCAGTTCTGTTCCATGGATCTATGTGTCTGTCCTTATGCTAGTACCACAAAATCTTGATTACTGTAGCTTTGTAGTAAATTTTGAAATCCAGAGTGAGTCCTGATTTGTTCTTTTTCAAGATTATTTTGACTACTATGGTTCTTTACTTTTCCATAGGAATTTTAAGATAAGCTTGTCACTTCCTGCAAAGAAGGCAGCTGGAATTAAATCTGTAGATCAATATGGGTAATATTCCCATCTTAACTGTATTAAGTCTTCCAATCTGTGAACATGGGGTAGCTTTCATTTATTTAGGTCTTCTTTAATTTCTTTCAACAGTGTTTTGTAGTTTTCAGGGTACAAGTCTTGCACTTTAAAAACTTTATTCCTTAGTATTTTTTAATGTTTACTTCTTTTCATTGTGATAAAATATATATAACATAAAATTTTGTCATTTTAACCATTAAGTATGCAGTCCATTGGCATTAGTACTTTCACAATGTTGTGCAACCATCACCATTATCTATTTCCAAAATTTTTTCCTCTGGTAATTTCTTTTCCCCCCTAGCTTTATTGAGACATATATAAGTGACGTATATAACATTGTGTAAGTTTAAGGTGTACAGTTTGATACACTTATATATTGCAAAATGATCTCCACCATAGCCTTAGCTAACACCTCCTTCACATCACATAATTACCATTTGCTTTCTTCTAGTTTTACGGTTTCACTTCTTCTGTTTAAGTCCTTAATCGATTTCAAATTAATTTTTGTGAGTGGTGTAAGATAGGGGTCCAATTTCATTCTTCTGCATGTGGTTATTCAGTTTTCCCAGTACCATTTATTGAAGAGATTATCCTTTCCCCATTGAGTTCTTTTGGTAATTTCTAACCTATTTTCTCTGTCTTTGAATTTACCTATTCTAGATATTTTGTTTAAGTGAAATCATAATATTTGTCCTTTTGTATCTGGCTTCTTTCATGTAGCATAATATTTTCAAAGTTCATTCATGTTGTATCATGTATCAGAACTTTGTTTCTTTTTATGTCTGAATAATATATCTGAATAATAATATTGTATAAATATATCACATTTTCTTTATCCTTTCTGTTGATGGACATTTGGACCTTTTGGCCATTTTGAAAAATGCTGCTATGAATATTTGTGACAAGTATCTGTTTGAGTCTCTGTTTTCAATTTTTTGGGGGGTATTTAGTGCCTAGGAGTGGAATTGCTGGATAACATGTTTAAGTTTTTAAGAAACCACCAAACTGTTTTCCACAGCAGCTGCACTATTCCATATTCCCACTACTAATGTATGAGGGTTCTAATTTCTCCACATTTCGCCACCACTTAATATCTGTCTTTTGATTTTCATCATCGTAGTAGGTGTGAAGTGGTATCTCATTGTGATTTTGTTTTACATTTCCCTGATGGCTCTAATGATGTTAAACATCTTTTCATGTGCTTATTGGTCATTTTTATGTATTTGGAGAAATGTCTATTCATATCCTTTGCTCATTTTTATTTTACTTCTTTAAAAATCTTTATTGGAGTACAGTTGCTTTACAGTGGTGTGTTAGTTTCTGCTTTATAACAAAGTGAATCAGCTATACATAAACATATATCCCCATCTTTGCTCATTTTAAAATTGGATTGTTTGTCTTATTATTGAGTTGTAAGTGTCCTTTTTTATATGGTAGATATAAATCCCTTACTAGATATGTGTTTTGCAAATATTTTCCCCCATTCACTTCTTTTCACTTTCTTGATGATGTTCTTTGATTCACACACATTTTAAATTTTAATTATGTCCAATTTTTATATTTTTTCTTTCGTTTCTTGTGCTTTGGGGTCATATCTAGACAGAATTGCTTAACCCAAGGTTACAAAGCCTTATCACCATTTTTTCTTCTTATAGTTTTAGTTCCTGCAATTAATCTTTGATTCTCTTTTAGTTGCTTTTTGCATATGGTGTGAGGTAAGTTCCAACTAGATTATTTTACATGTAGATATCCACTTGTCCTAGCACCATTTGAAAAGACTATTTTTTCCCCAATGAATTGTGTTGGCACCTTGTTGAAAATCAGTTGACTGTAAATGTGATTTATTTTCTGTCTCTTAATTTTTTTCCATTGATCTGTATGCCTAACCTTTCACTAGTACCACACTGTCTTTTTTTTTTAATCTTTTTTTTTTTTAGATGTTGAGGGTAGGAGTTTATTAATTAATTAATTTATTTTTGCTGTGTTGGGTCTTCGTTTCTATGCGAGGGCTTTCTCTAGTTGTGGCAAGTTGGGTCCACTCTTCATTGCGGTGCGCAGGCCTCTCACTCTCGCAGCCTCTCTTGTTGCGGAGCACAAGCTCCAGACGCGCAGGCTCAGTAGTTGTGGCTCACGGGCCTAGTTGCTCCGCAGCATGTGGGATCCTCCCACACCAGGGCTCAAACCCGTGTCCCCTGCATTAGCAGGCAGATTCTCAACCACTGCGCCATCAGGGAAGCCCCCACACTGTCTTGATTATGATAGCTTTGTAGTAAGTTTTTAAATTTTTATTTATTTATTTATTTTTGGCTGCATTGGGTCTTTGTTGATGCGCGTGGGCTTTCTCTAGTTGCAGTGAGTGGGGGCTACTCTTCATTGCTACTCTTCATCGCGTGCTTCTCATTGTGGTAGCTTCTCTTGTTGCGGAGCACAGGCTCTAGGCACGTGGGCTTCAGTAACTGTGGCACACGGGCTCAGTAGTTGTGGCTCGTGGGCTCTAGAGTGCAGGCTCAGTAGTTGTGGCACATGGGCTTAGTGCTTCACAGCATGTGGGATCTTCCTGGATCAGGGCTTGAGCCTGTGTCCACTGCATTGGCAGGTGGATTCTTGACCACTGTGCCACCAGGGAAGTCCTGTAGTAAGTTTTGAAACTGCAAAATGTAAGTAAGCCCTTTGTACTTCATTTTCAAGATTGTTTTGCTATTCCGGGTCCTTGCTTTTTTATAGGAATTTTAGTTTGAGCTTGTTAATTTCTGCAAAGAAGGCTGCTGGGATTTTGATAGGAATTGTGTATAGTATGGGAGTTTTGCCATCTTAACATTAAGTCTTCCAATCCATGCACATTTACATAGGTCTTTCAAATTTTTTCCAACAATGTTTTGTAGCTTTTAGAGTATAAGATTCGCTCTTCTTTTGTTAAATTTATTCCCAAGTATTTTATTCTTTTTATGCTATTGTAAATGGAATTATTTTCTTAATTTCATTTTAGGTTGTCCATTGCTAGTGTGTAGAAATACAAGTGGTTTTTGAATATTGATCTTGTATCCTGTAATGTTGCTGAACTTGTTTATTTGGGCTAATCTTTTTTAGTGGGTTCCTTAGGATTTTCTACATATAAGATTATGTCGTTTGTGAATAGGATTAGATAGATCTGCTTCTTCCTTTCCAATATGGATGCCTTGGCTTTTCATCTCCCTCTCCCTCCCTCTGTTAACTGTCCTGGCTTGAATCTCTTACATGGAATAGAAGTGGTTTTTTTTTTTTTTTTTGTGGTATGCGGGCCTCTCACTGTTGTGGCCTCTCCCGTTGCGGAGCACAGGCTCCGGACGCGCAGGCTCAGCGGCCATGGCTCACGGGCCCAGCCGCTCCGCAGCATGTGGGATCTTCCCAGACTGGGGCACGAACCGTGTCCCTGCATCGGCAGGCGGACTCTCAATCACTGCGCCACCAGGGAAGCCCCAGAATAGAAGTTTTAAGAGCAGACATCCTTGTCTTGTTTGTGATGTTCCTCTCTCCTGTCACCATCTCAACTGTGCCCCATTCTTCACTACTAGGAGAAGGGGCCCATCTTCCTGGGGTTCTTACTCCTAATTGCCTCACTGAGAGTTTTGGTCCCTTTGCCTCCTGCCTTGCTGTCCCTGCCCTCCTCCACACATCTTTCCTGAGGGCTCCTCTAATGAGCCAAGGTCAGAGCAGGCTCTTCCATGGGCAGCCTCCCCTTCCACTCTCTGTCCATCCTCCCTGGACTGTTGGTGTCCTGATAAAATCTCCATGCCTTTCCTTCGCAACTGTCCCAGAAGCTCCTGGTTTCTAGTAGAAATACCATGGTTCATTTATACATTTCCCTGTTAATAGATGCTTAGGTTGTTGCCAGTGTTTATTCCTGCAAGCAAGACTGCAATGAATGTCCTTGTCTCCTTGGTCATTTGGACAAATGTCTCTCTAGGGTAGAGCCTGTGTTGAGTTGCTGGATCATAGAATGGGCATGGCTTTACCTTGTAATGGGTACTGCCATGTTGCCTTCCAAAGGGCTGTTCAATCTATCCTTCCTGTCTTGCCTCATGAAGCCTTTTTGATAGTCCCAGGCAGAGTTGCCACAGCCTTGCATCTGTGCTTTCCCTCGAGAGTCTACCTGCTGTATTGTTGTTGCTTCCCTGTTTGTCTCCCAACCAGACTGCAAACTCTTTAAGCGATTAATTTAACTTTTTGAAGAGGTTATATTTGCATTAGGTGCAAAATTGAAAACAGGTGCAAGGCCTTCATCCAATTTCTGTCTTTCCCCCAACTACCTCCCAGGATTGCTGATTTCTTATGTAGCCTTCCAGAAATATTTGGTGCACATATAAGCAACTAAGTATCTATGTGTTCTTTTTCCCCCCTTTATTATTTATACCAACTGTAATTTACAGCACACTGGTTGTAACCTGTTGTTTATGTTTAACAATGTATCTTAGACATTCTTCTATCGGAATGTAAAGATCCCCATTTCTTTTGTAGATATATAAATTTATTGGACTAGCCCTTTACTAATGGACATTAAAGTTGTTGCTATAAGAGTAATGCTATAGGTCTCCCCTGGTGGCACAGTGGTTAAGAATCTGCCTGCCAATGCAGGGGACATGGGTTCAATCCCTGGTCCGGGAAGATCCCACATGCTGCGGAGCAACTAAGCCTGTGCTCTAGAGCCCAGGAGCCACAACTACTGAAGCCCGCACGCCTAGAGCCCATACTCCACAACAAGAGAAGCCACCACAATGGGAAGCCCACACACCGCAACGAAGAGTAGCCCCCCGCTCACCGCATCTAGAGAAAGCCCGTTCGCAGCAATGAAGACCCAATGCAGCCAAAAATAAATAAATAGATAAATAAATTTATTAAAAAAAAGGAATAATGCTATAGTGAATAACCTTGTACATATGTCCTTATGTCCTTTCGTAATACATATGATTCTGTCTGTAGGATAAATTCCTAGAAGTGGGATTTCTGGACCAATGGGTGTGTGCACATATAACTAAGGAATTGAGGTGAAATTCACATAACATAAAATTAACCATTTAAAAAACTTATTTATTTATTTATTTATGGCTGCATTGGGTCTTTGTTGCTGTGTGTGGGCTTTCTCTAGTTGCGACGAGTGGGGGCTACTTTTTGCTGCGGTGCGCCTGCTTCTCATTGCAGTGGCGTCTCTTGTTGCAGAGCACAGGCTCTAGGCGCGCAGGCTTCAGTAGTTGTGACACACAGGCTCAGTAGTTGTGGCTTGTGGGCTCTAGAGCACAGGCTCAGTAGTTATGGTGCATGGGCTTGGTTGCTCCATGGCATGTGGGATCTTCCCAGACCAGGGATCGAACCCATGTCCCCTGCATTGGCGGGCAGATTCCTAACCATTGCACCACCAGGGAAGTCCCTAAAATTAACGATTTTAATGTGAACAGTTCAGTGACCTTTAGTACATTCACAACATTGTGCAACCACCACTTCTGTCCAGTTCTGAAATATTTCCTTTACTCCAAAATGAAACCCTATATCCATTAAGCAGTTACTCCCCATCCCTTCCTCCTCTGCCCCTGGCAACCACCAATCTGCATTTCATATCTATGGATTTAACTGTTCTGGATATTTCATATAAATACAGTCATACAGTCTGTGGCATTTTGTGTCTGGCTTCTTTCACTTAGCATAATGTTTTCAAGGTTCGTCCATGTTGTAGATGTATGAGTTTTAGCTTTATTCCTTTTTATGGGTGAAAAATAGTCCATTGTATGTAAATATCACAATTTGTGATATCACAATTTGTTTATCCATTCATCCATTGTAGGACATTTGGTTTGTTTCCATCAACTTTACAGATATTAGGGAAATAGTCCTTTGATTGTGGCATGAGTTGGTAATATTTTCCCTAGTCTGTCTTTCCGTGAACACTTTGCTTGCCTACCATATGCATTGTCCTAGGTGCTGGAGCTGTATTCGTAAACAAGAGACTCAAGGCTGCCCTTCTGGAATTTGTTCTAATGGGGGATGCCAGGAGACAATATACAAATAATCAAGATAATTTTCAGTTATAGAGGGAGGCAGAACAGGCTCTTGTGATTATGGTGAGTGGGTGGTGAGCTGGGAGTGTGCTTATACAGAAAGCTGAGTGGAAGATGATAATTTGCAGACACAAAAGGCAAGATGGCCATTCAAATCACTGGGAATGAAGAACTCAAAGGCCACAAGGGAGGTTGAACCCAGCATATTTGGGGCAGTGGAAGGAGGCCAGTGGAGCTGAGTGTAGTGATCAAGGGGAGAGGTACAAGGTGAAGTTGGGAGGGGGGCAGGGGCCAGATCCTGAGCATCTAGCCTGCCATGTGGAGTGTAGATTTCATACTAAGTATGATGGGAAGCCTCAGGAGAGTAATAAGTAGGAAGTTATTATTATATCATAAGTATTTTTCCAAGTCATTAAAAATTATTTGAGAATTTTAATGACTGCTTACATTTCATGGCTATGTATAAACCATAATTTGTTAAACTCGTTGGAAATATTTGGTTTTTTTCTCCCCACTGATTTTGAATCTTATAAAATCTTGATGGACAAATCTATAATTTTGATTGCCTTCTTAGGCTATTTTCCTACAAGCAGATTTTATGAACAGTTTTTAAAGGTGTTTGATACATGAAATTTAACAGCCCTCTGGGGTGTGCTTTTGTGTTACAGAGTGTGTTAACGACAGCTACTGGTTTGGGAGAGATAGAAACTGTGAATACTGCTTTGATGAACCCCTGCTGAAAAGAACTGATAAATACCGGACTTACAGCAAGAAGCACTTTCGGATCTTCAGAGTAGGTGGCAAATATCCATACATTTGGGAGAACTGGTCATCTAGACATCACTCTTAGTTGTCTCCCCACTGAAACACTCCACCAGTAAAACTTTGAAATAAAATGTTTTCTGTTTTAGGAAATGGGTCCTAAAAACTCTTACATCGCCTACATAGAAGATCACAGTGGGAATGGAACCTTTGTAAATAGAGATCTTGTAGGGAAAGGAAGACGCCTTCCTTTGAATAACAATTCTGAAATTGCACTTTCAGTATGGAGTAATAAAGGTAATATTATTATCTTCTGGTTACTGGAATTTTTTCTTCCTGTATAAAAGGAAAAATGACATTGTGTCCTTTGCAGAGTATGGTTAGGT
Source organism: Aethalodelphis obliquidens (assembly GCF_003676395.1). NCBI lineage: Eukaryota > Metazoa > Chordata > Mammalia > Artiodactyla > Delphinidae > Aethalodelphis > Aethalodelphis obliquidens. Next base: position 2,665,206 of record NW_020837972.1, read on the forward strand.
ACATAAAGTAAGTAGGTTAGTATTCAAGATTCACCTCAATCCTAGTTGCATTTTTTTTTTTTTTTCCGGTATGCGGGCTTCTCACTGCTGTGGCCTCTCCTGTTGCGGAGCACAGTCTCCAGATGTGCAGGCTCTGGACGCACAGGCTCAGCAGCCATGGCTCATGGGCCCAGTCACTCCACGGCATGTGGGATCTTCCCAGACTGGGGCATGAACCCCTGTCCCCTGCATCGGCAGGCGGACTCTCAACCACTGTGCCACCAGGGAAGCCCCCTAGTTGCATTTTTTAACAATCAAAAGTTCTATTAAGACAGATTTTCTAAGGTTTAATTGGTTTGATTAGTTTTGTTTAAAGCCATATGCTTTAAATTATCATTTTGCTTAGTTATCATTCATTAATTGATTCACTTTTATCACATCTGTCTTAGCTATCTATGAGTTGTTATTTTAGGCCATTAGTTCATCCCTTCCCCCTCTTTTTCTCTTCCTTCCTTATTCTTCCCTTTCTTTATTCCTTTCGGTCATTAATTTCTGCATATATTTATTGAACTATTATATATAACCCGGCATTAGGCTATGGGTTTTTCTGTAACAATCTCAATTTAGACCTTCCACCTTCTTAAATATGACGTGGTTATCCTTTGAAAGTGGAGATGTTTATCATCATTATCGGGTAGTATTTTATAAGCATTTATTCCTAAAACTTCATGAATATCACATCTAAAATGAACAGTTGTTATTCGGTGTGGATAAAAACAACCTACAGAATTAAATATAGCTCACAGTGATTTTGAAATCTTGGACACGAGGAATACTCTCGTTTCTTTAATTTGAAAAAAAACTCACAGAACTTCCCAAAACTATGTGAGAGTTGAGCGACTTGGAATGGTATGTGTTTGTGTGGATAACACCTTAAAAATATAGATTCCCAGAGGCACTGTCCCATACATCCTGATCCACTAGTTCCAGGGATTTAAAAAATCCCGCCCAGGTGATTCTCATGCAACCAGTCTTCAGACTGGCATCTCAGAATTATGGCTATTATGGACATCCTGTAGTACATTTTATGATTGCCTTAGTTTCTCCTGTTTTCTAACTTTTATTTCCTGTCTGATAATTATAGTCAGGACAGCTGCACAGGCTTTTGCTGTTTGTGAGCACCTGGTTGAGGTAGGCAACTGGTTGCTGAAATGTGGCCTGTCCTCTACTTGACAAGTGGTGTGCCATCTTTTTCTAATTGTTCTATCTGAAGGGCACCTTTTCTTATTTGAACAAAAGTGTTATGTGATCTGAAGCTGGCCGTGATGGAAATCGATCAAACTGGTACTTTGGGGCTTCCCTGGTGGCGCAGTGGTTGAGAGTCCGCCTGCCGATGCAGGGGACATGGGTTCGTGCCCCGGTCCGGGAAGATCCCACATGCCGTGGAGCGGCTGGGCCCGTGAGCCATGGCCGCTGAGCCTGCGTGTCCGGAGCCTGTGCTCCACGACGGGAGAGGCCACAACAGTGAGAGGCCTGTGTACCACAAAAACAAAACAAAACAAAACAAAACAAAACAAAACTGGTACTCTGCAGACTGATTCAGCCTATTGACATTCTTTTAGGCCTTTGCTGATGTTTGTGCTTTAATATGAAAATCCAGTTTTCTTTGAGAAGATGGACTATCTGGCCATACTTGAGCATATTATCCCTAATTTGAGGATTTGCAGGTGCTAAGTAGAGGCTTCCTCCTTTAGATGGATGATGTTTTCCTGTTCAAGTCTCCACTGCTCCATATCTTACACTCACTCCAGCCTTACCTGTGTGTATGACCTTCCTGGCTTGTGTAGGCAACTGAGTTTACAGCCCCTGAAGTAGACCTCGACACTTGGGAAAATACATCTCCAGAGCCCCTCAAATTCCCTGATTCTCAAGTGTCACTGTAACATCTAGGTTCATCAGTATCAATAAGCAGGGAGGAACGGTTGTATCCTAGGTAGCCAGCAGGTCTCATTCATTAGGCAGCTGTCTGCCTTCTGGGGACCAGCCTGGATTGAAGCATGCTGAGCTGGTTCAGATTTAAATGCCAGAGACTGGATCTCTAGGTTACTCCAGGGAGGTCAAGACCCATCACCTGAAATCTGAGAAACTCAAGGGTCTTAACAAATTTCACTCTTTCCAGATATTATAGGCAGTTGAAAATTTACCACTTTGTAGAACTGGAATGTTTGATAACTGATTGCAGGTTTGGCCCAATGGATGGTTAAATTATGAAATGAGCAGTTTTTTGGTTTTCTTTTTCTGAGTTACAGGCCGAATAATGAAGAAATAAAGGGGATTCTTTTGGAAAGTGTTATTTAGTTAATTTTACAAGTAAGTTCAAGGTGGCTTGCACTATAAAATACCAGCTAGGTAAAGGTAGAAATGGTTGAGAGAAGATAATACTAGTATGTGACCTCTGGCCTGATTCTTTTGGGATATTTACTTGCTTAGAACATATTTTCTAGATTCAAACTACTTGCCTTTTGCTTCTGGGCCTGAGCAATTGATAACTGTTCTGAGGTCAAAGAATAAGAATAGCATTTATGTATGAGTTTCCTGCATTATAGTGAGAATGATGCTGTGTGTTTCCATTGTGGAATGAAGCTTGTCTGTCATCATTTTTCAAGGGTTTCACGACATGCATTAGCCTAGCTAAATGATTTCTTTGGGGTTAGATGTTAAATGGAATTAAGAACGATTGTCTTACATTCCATATGTTTACTAAGTTATAGGACCATTTATCTTTTCTTTATCAAATGGATTAATGAGACCTATTTCTGCCATTTTTTCCTTAGTTTTTGTATTTTTTGATCTGACTGTAGATGATCAGTCAGTTTATCCCAAGGAATTAAGAGACGAATACATCATGTCCAAAACTCTTGGAAGGTAATTTTTTTTTCTTATGGAACTTGCACTTAATTTCTTTCTAAACTTTTGTCATTGGTTAGTTTTTTGTTCCTGGTTTTATGGCATTCATTATGTATTCATAACATTTGTAGGGTACTTATTTGTGATAGATATGTTATTGACTTATAATGATCAGTTGAGTAGTTTTTCTTTATAAATTTTATTGGTGATAACTTTTTAAAAGCAGTTTTATTGAGATATAACTTGCATACCATACAATTCACCCATTAAAAAATATACAGTTCAGTGGTTTTTAGTATATTCACAGAGCTGTGAAGCCTTTACCACAATCAGTTTTAGAACATTTTCATTACCTTCCATAAAGAAACATTTACTGCATTTTTTTTTTTTTTTTTTTAATTTTATCTTATCTTTGTCTGCGTTGGGTCTTTGTTGCTGCACGCGGGCTTTCTCTAGTTGCGGCAAGGGGGTGCTGCTCTTCATTGCGGTGTGTGGGCTTCTCATTGAGGTGGCTTCTCTTATTGAGGAGCACGGACTCTAGGTGTGAGGGCTTCAGTAGTTGTGGCTCATGGGCTCTAGAACGCAGGCTCAGTAGTTGTGGCGCATGGGCTTAGTTGCTCTGCAGCATGTGGGATCTTCCCAGACCAGGGCTCCAATCCATGTCCCCTGCATTGGCAGGCGGATTCTTAACCACTGCACCACCAGGGACGTCCCAGCAGTGGTTTCTTAAACGGCACCGAAAGCGCAAGCAACGAAAGAAAAAAATAGAAAAATTAGACTTCGTCAAATTTTAAAACTTTTGCCTCAAAAGACACTATCAAGAGAGTGAAACACAAGCCATAAAATGAGAGAAAATACTGCAAATGATATATCTGATAAGAATCTAGTATTTAGAATAAAGAACTTTTACAACTCAACAACAAAAAGATAACCCAATTTAAAAATGGGCAAAGGACATTTCTCCAAAGAAGATACAGAAATGGCCAAAAACCACTTGAGAAGATACTCAGCATCATTAGTCATTAGGGAAGTGCAAATCAAAACCACAATGAGATGCTGCTTCACACCCATTAGGATGGCCATAATAAAGAGATGGAAAATGACATGTGTTTGTGAGGATGCGGAGAAATTGGCACCCTTATGCACTGCTGTTGGGAATGTAAAATGGTGCAGCCACTGTGGGAAATAGTTTGATGTTTTCTCAAAAAGTTAAACAATTACCATATGACGCAGTAATTCCCCTTGTTAGGTATATACCCCCCAGATTGAAAACAGATGTTCAACAAAAACTTGTGCACGAACAGTTCACTGCAGCTCTATTCACAGTAGCGAAAAGGTGGGAACAACCTAAGTGTCCATCAACAAAAGAATGGATACACAAAATGTGATATATCCATAAAATGGGCTATTATTTAGCTATAAAAAGGAATGGAATACTGATACATGCTACAGCATGGGTGAACCTTCAAAACATTCCAAGTGAAAGAAGTCAGACACAAAAGACCACATAGTGTATGATTCCACTGATGCGAGATATTCTGAGCAGGCAAATCCATAGAGAGAGAAAGCAGATTAGAGGTTGCCAGGGGCTGGGGGCAGGGAAAAAGGAGAGTGAACACTTAATGGGTTTGGGGTTTCCATTTGTGCTGATGAAAAATTTCCAGAACTAGATAGAGGTGATGGCTGCACAACATTGTGGATGTACTTAATGCCACTGAATTGTACACTTTAAAATGATTATAATGGCATGTAAAGCAACTATACACCAATAAAAAAAAAGAATCTTTAAGATAAAGCAAAAAAAAAAACCCCACAAAACAAAACCAAAAAAAATAAAATGCGATTTTTGTTCATGTTAATAGGATTGACAAAAAAGAATGATCACAATGGCAAATTTTGTTATGTATATACACAACACATAGTAAAAAAAGATGTCTTGGCCACCCCCTCACCCCATCCCCCAACCCACAGTGGTTAGAAAAGTCTACTTGTGGCAGGTAATGGGTGACTGATGCTTGATTAACTGTACTGGGTGTCATCCTGGGTAGCAGTCCTCCTCCATTTTAGCATCCCAATTAATTGCAAATCTTCAGGAGCTTGCTGGAAGCAGATTCATGGTGCACTTTTGGTTTCTTACGTGTTGTGATTTTATTTTGGGTGCAATTCATGGCATCGACTGCTTACGCACTTCCTTTGAAGACAGGATAAGAAAGAAGAGAAATGGATCAGTGAAAGTAATTCATTTGCAGTTGCTGTTTACTATTACTTGTTTCAGGCACTCATTTTTAACTTGGACTTGGTTGTATTTGGTCTTTCTCTGGCCCCTGGGATAAATCATTTCTCTCTGATTTGTTCTTAGTGTCTTTCTGAGAGTTTCACAGTCTGGGGTGACAGCAAGACCTAAGTCTATATGACTCAGCTCAAAAAGTGGCATTTGGAGCTGACTCAGTGTTGCTGGATGGTCCCTATTCACTTATGCCTTTGACATTTTACACTGGTGAGGTTTCTGAAAACAGAGACGATGAGCTGTCTTTAGCTCGAAATGGTTGAGGCCAGTTCAGGAGTGGTGGGTCTCAGGATTAAAAACATTTTGACAGTCACGTCACTTGCTGTGTTTTTCCCTGTAGTGGCGCCTGTGGTGAGGTGAAGCTAGCTTTCGAGAGGAAGACGTGTAAGAAAGTAGCCATAAAGATCATCAGCAAAAGGAAGTTTGCTATTGGCTCCGAGAGAGAGGCAGTAAGTACCCTTGTTTGTGGCTGTTTGGTCATTCTTAACACTTCTTACCTTCCCCAAATAATTTTAGAGTGGTGATTTTCAATGTCAGGAAGGATTTATTGCTCTGAATTTTTATCAAAGAACATTGAAAATTTTTGAGTATATTCAACTAATCTAAACACTTACTTATAGATAATTTGGTTCCAAAAATATTTGGTTATACATTATAATACACATAGCAGGAACTTGTTTTTGCTTTTTTTTCCCCTTCCAAGTTGTTACAAGACTGTTTTTACAATAAATGAAAGGAAATTAGGAAAAAAAAAAAAAATCCAGCCATATCCCCACCACTGTAACCCCACAGCTGTTTTCAGTTTTCTCCTTCCTTCTAGTCTTTGTTCCTATGAATTTCTATTTCTAGATGGTTGAGATCATATTGTGTATACAATTTTGCTTTTTCACATAAACATTAATATATATACTTTTCCCTAATATATCCTTTTTGATGATCGAGTCTCTGTTTCACCAATTTTATCATAATTTATTCAACCATTTCTCTGGTTGATCATTTAGATAAATTAGGTCATTTAGGTAATTTCTAATTCTTTGCTCTTCCTGATAACGTGGCAATGAATACCTTCATGTTTATAGATTTTTAAAAATCTTAATTAAATTATTTTAATAGTCTCTTTATATGGTAACCATTCATTTTATTACATTTTCTGTAATACATGCTTATGCATTGCTGAAGTGGCCAAGGGTATTTGTCTTTCAACACATGACCCAACAAAGTAATGTAAAACATAGCCTCTAATCACGTTTTCCTTTGTGGCCAGCTGTTTCTGGCTATTATAGTCTAACATTCTTTAAAGATCAATTTCTTTTTTTTTTTCTCCCCAGACAATGCCATTCTCACACAGCAAGAGGAATTTCCTTTCAGTGTTCACGTTGTTATAGATCTTTCCCCTGTGATTCTGGATTTGTTTCCCATTTTGGGGGGAAGAAAATAACCTACCAGATTCTTAATGACTTGGAGCACAATTTTACTTCTTAATTTCATCTTTCAAATCCTATCGGACTCTTTAGACCTCTCCATCATCAGAGTACACCCGGATTTGGTAATAAGTTTACCAGCTTACAGGAAGAGGCAGGTTTTTAAAATTAAACATCTGGGTTTCTTCGCTGAAGTCCATTTTACATAAATATGTAATTCTATATCCTCTTTGCTTGTGGAGGGTGTAGCCCGTGAGGTTGAGTAACTCGAGTCATCCTTTTGGAATTGTAACGGAGAGCAACTTCGCTACCCTGAAGCCTCCTCTCCTTAGAGTCTCAGTAAATATCTCAGCTTGCACTTGAAATTGGAACCTGGGTCTGCTCTATTATTAGAACTGTGACTTGACGTTTTCTTTACACATTTTAATTGAATACCTTCTTGTCTATGGTTTTTGTTTGTTGTATCATTTTTATGAATGTAAGCAATTCCTCAGTTGATGAGACAAGAAGAGCTTACCAGGTCAGTGTGAGAACAGTGGAAACACACTTTGTTTCTGGTTGTGGGAACTGCAGCAAGTGGCTTCCTTTCTCTGAGCCTCAGTTGTTCCATCTGTGAAACTGGGATACTTTTAGAACCCAGTTCACTTGGATTATGAGGCTTACGTGAGATGACCCATTTAAATAAAGAGCTTGGCATAGAGCCTGGTCTTATTGAATGCTTACTATTTGCCAAGCATTTTGTAGGGTGATTTTAGGTGAGTTGTGTAATTCATCCACCTCTGTGCCTTGATTTCTCTGTATGAATAGTGGTGACTTTGGAACTCAGGCAGCCTTTTTTTTTTTTTTTTAAATCAATTAATTAATTAATTTAGTTTTGGCTACGTTGGGTCTTTGTTGCTGCGCGAGGGCTTTTTCTAGTTGTGGCGAGCAGGGGTTACTCTTCGTTGCGTGGGCTTCTCATTGCGGTGGCTTCTCCTGTTGAGGAGCATGGGCTCTAGGCAGGCGGGCTTCAGTAGTTGTGGCGTGAAGGCTCAGTAGTTGTGGCTCGCGGGCTCTAGAGCACAGGCTCAGTAGTTGTGGCGCACGGGCTTAGTTGCTCCGCGGCATGTGGGATCTTCCTGGACCAGGGCTCAAACCCATGTACCCCGCATTGGCAGGCAGATTCTTTTTTTTTTTGCGGTACACGGGCCTCTCACTGTTGTGGCATCTCCCATTGCGGAGCACAGGCTCCAGACGCACAGGCTCAGCGGCCATGGTTCACGGGCCCAGCTGCTCTGCGGCATGTGGGATCTTCCTGGACCGGGGCACGAACCCGTGTCTCCTGCCTCGGCAGGCAGACTCTCAACCACTGCGCCACCAGGGAAGCCCTCTTTTTTTTTTTTTTTAATAAATTAATTTATTTATTTGTTTTTATTTTTGGCTCTATTGGGTCTTTGTTGCTGTGCGCGGGCTTTCTCTAGTTGTGGTGAGTGGGGGCTATGTTCGTTGCGGTGCGCGGGCTTCTCATTGTGGTGGCTTCTCTTGTTGCAGAGCACGGGCTCTAGGCATGAGGGCTTCAGTAGTGTGGCTCTCGGGCTCTAGGGCGCAGGTTCAGTAGTTGTGGCGCACAGGCTTAGTTGCTCCGCGGCATGTGAGATCTTCCTGGACCAGGGCTCGAAGCCGTGTCCCCTTCATTGGCAGGTGGATTCTTAACCACTGCGCCACCAGGGAAGCCCCGGCAGGCAGATTCTTAACCACTGCGCCACCAGGGAAGTCCAGGCAGCCTTTACTCAGCTAAATTGAACTGTAAATATTTTCTGAATATTGGTTATCATTATTACTAATAAACTCTAATGTTATTTTTTTTTCAAAGGATCCAGCACTCAATGTTGAAACAGAAATAGAAATTTTGAAAAAACTAAATCATGTAAGTACTGCCATAAAAAATGACCCATACTTAAATTCATTTATGTCAAAATATGGGGAGAGTGCAAAGCACTTCAGTGTAATAAAGCTAGTATTAACCTGGGTTCCTTAATTGTGTGTGTGTACGTGTGTGTTTGTGTGTGTATGCATGCATGCGTTTAGCTATCATTTAGCTGGGAAGAGCTTTACCCTGAAATTTTGAAAGGACAATACTTTTTTTTTTTAACATCTTTATTAGAGTATAATTGTTTTCCAATGTTCTGTTAGTTTCTGCTGTATAACAAAGTGAATCAGCTATACATATACATATATCCCCATATCCCCTCCCTGTTGCGTCTCCCTCCCACCCTCCCTATCCCAGCCCTCTAGGTGGTCACAAAGCACTGAGCTGATCTCCCTGTGCTATGCGGCTGCTTCCCACTAGCTATCTGTTTTACATTTGGTAGTGTATATATTGTCTATGCCACTCTCTTACTTTGTCCCAGCTTACCCTTCCCCCTCCCCGTGAAAGGACAATACTTTATAAAGATTTTTATGATTAAACAATTATGTGATATTTCCACTGAGTTAGCTCTGGACCAAAAGACACAGTAAGTCTCCTAAATATAATGTCTTATGGGTGCTTGATCAACTGATTATGTTTGTGGAGACAATGCTCATTTGATACATTTTGTTTAATTATACCTGAAATTTTCACAACTCTAAATACCTCTTGATGGTGCCGATTTCCATTCACCTCAGTTGGAATAAATCAAATGAATCCAGGGGTATCCAATAAGTACGACAACATCCTGGATGATTAAACGGTGCCTGTGGCCTCATTGAGTATAAATAGTTCTTGTCTTTTTTGTGCAGTGATGACCTTGTCTCAATGGAAAGAACCTAAAGATGTGAGAAGAGAAAGTTGTACTAGTGGGACTGATCCCATCTTCCTTTTTATTCTTCCTGTTTTGTCATTAATTCATGGGCCCCCATGCAGTCCTGAGCTAGGTAGGCACTGGAGTTAAACTTGAAATGAAACCTTCAGTCTGTCCAGCTAAGGATTGTCTGATTCTGGTTCTTAACCTCCAAACAACAAAAGGTTTCTTCTCCCTTCTCTGACCTGCTCAGACCGTCCTAACAGCAAATAGAAACTAAGAACAACATCACAGGGACACAGTAATTCAATAGCTTCCTTTAGAACTCGTGATGGATCCGAAAACCCATAAGAATGTGAGTGGCTGACCTTCCTGCTTGACTTTCTTCTAATGCCCTTGCAACTTCTTCCTCTTCCCTGCATTCACCTCCTTTTTCCATGGGATCTGGAATCTTGTTAAAGAGAGGAGCCCTCTAATTTTCTGGGGTGGTGTTGCTTCAAACATCCCCCAAAGATAAACACTTAGAATCCTCAGAGAATTTTCTCTGATGTCAGAAGATCCCCAAACGTAACATTTATACAAATCCAATGTCCGCTTCAGAGGAGAGGAATTTAAAACCCTAAAAGAGATCTTTGGAGGTATTTGTTGGCAATTTACAGGGGCACTTGAAAGCCCTTGGGAATTAAAGATGGGCTCATGAGTGCATTTTGATGTTTGGGGACATCTTTGGGGACAAAGATGGGCTCATGAGTATGTTTTGATGTTTGGGGACAATGAGTAGAGCCTAGCAGAGTCCAATAGACCCTGGCCTTTGGAGTCCGGTGTTGATTTATCAATTGTCAAATGTTTGTTGTGCCAGCCTGTTTTCTAGGCTCCGGGCAGTGAGCACAGATGGACTTGGTCATCCCTCCTCTTATGTGGCTTCAGTGTAGTGGGAAGACAGACCTGGGTTCCCATCCTTGCTCTGAGCATGTCATTTCACTTTGCAGAGCCTCTATTCCCTCATCTGTACAGTGGAGACAGTAGGATACTTACCTCAAAGGTCAGTGTGAGACTTGAATGAGATGTGTTCATAAAGGTTCAGCACAGGGAACACACTAGGGGAATGACAGTGATCAGTAATTCCCTACCCTTTGCCCTGTAGGACCTAAGTGGAGGGTCTGGGTTGGTGGCTTCTGGTTTCTGAGAGACACTTTCAGCTATGACAGCTGCAGCCCATGGCCCTGGAGATAGTGGGGACTGGAGACAGCCCATGATGGCTCCATCTAGTGGGGGCCTGTTCTTGCTCTGTCAGCTCCCAGCCCCACCCATTCCCAGAAGGGCACTGCCAGTGATGAAGCCAAGCAGACCAAGCAGTTTCCATTCCTTCCTCTCATCTCCTATTCCTTTTCCATGTGTGTGTCTTTTCTTCTGCTTTTCATTTTATCAAAATATCACATGCATCTCCCTCCCTGCATTTTAAAACTCTTACAGCATTTTTTTTTTTTAGCGGTACACGGGCCTGTCACTGTTATGGCCTCTCCCGTTGCGGAGCACAGGCCCCAGACACTCAGGCTTAGCGGCCATGGCTCACGGACCCAGCTGCTCCGTGGCATGTGGGATCCTCCCAGACCGGGCCACGAACCTGTGTCCCCCGCATCGGCAGGCGGACTCTCAACCACTGAGCCACCAGGGAAGCCCTCAGCTTTTTTTTTTTTAAGAATTTTTTAAAAATTAATTTTTTTTGGAGTATAGTTGCTTTATAATGTTATGTTAGTTTCTGCTGTGCAGCAAAGTGAATCAGTTATACGTATATATATCCACTCTTTTTTAGATTTCCTTTCCGTTTAGGTCACCACAGAGCATTAAGTAGAGTTCCCTGTGCTCTATAGTAGGTTCTCATTAGTTATGTCATACATAATAGTGTATGTATGTCAGTCCCAATTCATCCCATCCTCCCCGTCCCGCCTTGCTAACCATAAGTTTGTTCTCTACATCTGTGAGTCTATTTCTGCTTTGCAAATAAGTTCACCTGTACCATTTCTCTAGATTTCACATATAAGCAATATTATACGATATTTATTTTTCTCTTTCTGACTTTCTTCACTCTGTATGACAGTCTCTAGGTCCATCCACATCTCTGCAAATGGCACTATTTCATTCCTTTTTATGGCTGGGTAATATTCCATTGTATATATATGTACCACATCTTCTTTATCCATTCCTCTGTTGGTGGACATTTAGGTTGCTTCCATGTCCTGGGTATTGTAAATAGTGCTGCAGTGAACATCGGGGTGATTTTTAAATAATTTACCTCTGTATTTCTACATAATACACATAAACTGCTCTCTCTTGGTTTATTAATGATAATAGCTCATTGCCTTCCTGTTATATGAGAATTTCAGCTCTCCTTTCCTTTCTGTTCCTCTTAATGTAATACTACAGTGCATATTCAGTGTTTCCATTATTGTGACAATAACAAATGGTCATGCAGAGCCAAGTATACTATGATATGATCATAGGTAAGGAGAGGTGGAAATGGTTTGCTCTCAGCCTGACCCCATGGCTGTTTATTCCATGACCAAAACGTGGCTGGCAGGGCTCACGCTCAGTGGGTGGTGTGTCTGTTATTGATGTTGATGGTATTAATCTGGGCAGCATATGGGTGTCTCCTGTGTGCCAGCTGCTCTGCTGAGTGTTGGTCTCAGAAAGGTAAGTAAGACTTGACTCAGCCCATGCAGTGAAAGGAGACTTGTGGTGGGTGTCAGTTTCCTCGTGGGGCAACACGGATTAGAGCCACTGCAGGAAGTGTGGATCTCAATTCCAAGGGGGACATTTGAGATGGGGCTTGATGCCTGAGGCCACGTGTTCCAGAAGGCTGGGTCACCAGGCCTAGAGGGTAGTGTGAGCAAAAGTGTGACACAGGGAGAGAATCTGAGGTGGGCCGGGAGTTTTGTGGCCTGGAAAGGAGGATTTCTGGGACAGGTCGCAGGAGATGAGGCTGGGGTGGTGGGTGGGGACAGGACGAGGCTGGGTCTTGAAGGGCTTGCTAATCCCTGCTGAGAAGTTGGAATTTAGCCTCTAGGCAGCAAGGTGCTAAAGGATTTCTTTTTTCTTGTCTTCCTCCCTTCCTTTCCTCCTCCTCACTCTTCTCTCTTTCTTCCTTTAAGTAATTTAAAATTATATAATATTTGACATGTGTAAAATAAGTGTAAATTATAAAGCAAACCAATAAAGTGAACACCTTTGAACTCACCATTAATTTAACAACAAAAACTTTGCCCATACAATTAAATTTACCTCATACTCTTTGATGTCTGTCGAGACTTGCCTTTTCCACTCGGCATTGTATTTCCAAGATCCATTGTGCTGGGGAGGCTGTGGGGCATTCATTCACCACTGTCTAACAGTTCATCATGGGGAGATACCACTTGGAGGATTTTTTTCTTTAAGATTTATTTATTATTTATTTATTTAATTTATGTTTGGCTGCATCAGGTCTCAGTTGTGGCACGTGGGATCTTCGCTGAGGTGTGCGGGATGTTTCATTCCGGCGCATGGGCTCTAGTTTGCGGCACGCAGGCTCTCTAGTTGAGGTGCTTGAGCTCAGTAGTTGGGACGTGCGGGCTTAGTTGCCCCACAGTATGTGGGATCTTAGTTCCCCTACCAGGGATCGAACCTGTGTCCCCTGCCATTGTAAGGTAGATTCTTTACCACTGGACCACCAGGGAAGTCCCTACTTGGAGGATTTTAATCAGCGATGAAAGTGATGAAATTTGCTTTGTAGCAAGATCACTCTGGCAGGTTTTGCTATTCTTTTTAATCTAAAATCTAAAAATCTTATGGGACTTGCCTGGCGGTCCAGTGGTTAAGACTCTGTGCTGCCAATGCGGGGGGCACGGGTTTGATCCCTGGTTGGGGAACTAAGATCCCACATGCTGTAGGTTGTGACCAAAAATAAATAAATAAATAAGTAAAAATCTTACAGCTCTCTTCTCTTTAATCCTTTTTTTTTTTTATAAATTTATTTATTTACTTTTGGCCACGTTGGGTCTTTGTTGCTGCGCGTGGGCTTTCTCTAGTTGTGGCGAGTGGGGGCTACTCTTTGTTGCGGTGCGCGGGCTTCTCATTGCGGTGGCTTCTTTTGTTGCGGAGCACGGGCTCTAGGCACATGGGCTTCAGGAGTCGTGGCACGTGGGCTCTAGAGCGCAGGCTCAGCAGTTGTGGCACACGGGCTTAGTTGCTCCACGGCATGTGGGATCTTCCCGGACCAGGGCTTGAATCCATGTCCCCTGCATGAGAAGGTGGATTCTTAACTATTGCGCCACCAGGGAAGCCCTTCCCTTTAATTCAGACATAACCACAACCCTCTTCTCTGCTGGGTGGGAGTGTATGTCCCTAATAGATACTCACCACATCATTTTTCTACCCCGACCACTAGCTTTACTGTCAGTCATTTGTACTATGAAAACAATAGGTGTGCTTTCCAAGTATAAAATCATTCTATTAAATATGCATTTTAAACTGTACAATACTAGTCTCTGTTGTTCTTCAGCAAATGCACCCAGCATTGATCAGAGGTCACAAACTATGAGCCAAAGATGTGTGTGTGTGTCTCTCTCCTCCACCCCACAGATGTGCTGTAGAGTTCGAATGAAACTGGAATTTCCCTCTTCTCTTGGAAAATGGAGGATCTTTTCACATGGGGTGCCCTGTGGTGCCAGTTGCTTGGAGCTGTATAGCCCTGCTGTCTGGCAGGATGGCTGGGCTCCCCACCTAGCCTGCTCCCTTTATTCATGCTACCTGCTAGGCTCCCAGGTTCCTTAGGTGTCCTCGAGTCCTTGTGCTTGGGGGTCAGTGAGGAGGAAGGCTGGGAGGAGACTGGCCTCCCTTCCTTGGCACCAGCCTTGTATACAAAGCGTGAACTGCTCTCTTACCAGCTTGGTGGGGTGGAGAGTTTCTTGTATTTTCTCACTCAGGAGCCAGCTGTGCTGTGTTCTGCCTTCCCCTGTGCGTGGAATTCAAAGTGTACCGAGGCAGGGGGCCAGAGGCCTGGTCTGGGCCTCCTTGACCCCTTGGGTGGATGTCCTGAGTTCTGCTCTTGGGGTTTTCCTCTTGGGGAGCTTCTCACTACTTTTCCTCTTTTTTCCCCTTTTAGCCTTGTATCATCAAGATTAAAGACTTTTTTGATGCCGAAGATTATTATATTGTTTTGGAATTGTGAGTAGTAAACTTTTTTTTGTTTCCATTTAAACGTTTATAAGCCACCAAAGAGCCTAATGGTGGCTTGCATTTATCCATCCTGGGGACCCTCAGTGTATGTATGTGGTGGGGGGTTAGTATCAATTCTGAAATCCCTCTAGTGTGTCCAAAGGCATGTGGATCTGAGGCTTGTGTTTGAATCTTACTCTGCTGGTGACTGACTGTCTACCCATGGGTTAGTTTACTTCACCTCTCTGAGTCTCATATTCCCTTTGTTAAATTGGGGTAATAATGATAACCCCAGGCACAGATGCATAAGGTTCAAATGCTGTGAGGGCTGGAAATCCCCCAGCAGAGCACCTGGCACACTAGGTGCTCGAACACAGGTACATATTATTACTCTGAAATAACTGGCCTGGGTGGCCCTTGCTGCTTGGGATCATAGTACCAGGTTGCATGGTGACACCTGAGTATCTTTCAGGTGCTGGTTTTCTTGCAGGTTTATTTGGTGTGATTAAAATAATTTCCTGTCTCATTCCTGGAGAGACCTGTTTTGATGTTCGTTCTGCATAAATGTGCAGTGTTTCTGGGAGTGGCTGTCATGGCAGAGAGACAAGGCTTTACTCCTGAGCGGGAAACAGTGGCTATGCTGGCTGACCATTAAGATTATAGAGTAAATAGCAGCCCCACTCATAGCACTAGGAGAGACTGGACAGCCCTTGTACTTAAGGGAATATCTGTTGCTATGAAATAGGAGATTGTTATTTGACTGGATCTAGTTAAAACATTTTAATAATAATAGTAATAGTAATAGAATAACAGTAACTGATACTAATTAAGCACTTAATATGAGCCAAGTCCTGCTCTAAGCACGTCACAGGGATTGACTCATTTAACTTTCCTGTCATCCAGATTACTTACAAGTTATTGGTGAGTTACTGTTTTTGGGTCCACTTTACAGAAATGAGAACTGAATTGCAGAGGGATTGAATAATCTTGCCAAGCATCTCCACTGTGCCAGGTGCTTTACCTACATCAGTTATCTCTTAATTTTTACAACAGCCATCAAGGTAGGTGGGATTTTATCCCCATTTTTTGAGGAGATAGAAACAAGCTCAGAGAGGTTGTGTAACTTGCCCAAAGTCCCACAGCTGGGAAGTGGTAGAGCTGGGCTTCACACCCCAGTTGATTGTAGGTTCCTGCTTTCTCCTATACACCAATCTCAGAACCACCTGGGGTGCACAATAAAAATGCAGACTCCTGGGTCCCACCTCTGATCTACTGCATCAGATTTTTTAAAAGCTCCCCAAGCGTCTGCAATTCCCACCATGCTCTTCCTCCATCTTTCCTTGTTCCTTAGTTTCCAATGGGCACATCTTTGTTGTGGAGGAGGCTTATTACCTTACTGCTTTTACAAATGGGAGTCGAGTGAATGAACACTTTGCTTGTCTTAATGAGTTTGCTTTGTTTGTGTTATTCTCTTCCTTCCAAGTGAGTTTCCCTCCAGGAATGAACCCCCTGCTTTGCCTGTGTGTTTCAGGATGGAAGGAGGAGAGCTGTTTGATAGGGTGGTGGGAAATAAGCGCCTGAAAGAAGCTACATGCAAACTCTATTTTTACCAGATGCTCCTGGCTGTGCAGGTAAGAGAAGCCCTTGCTGCTTTTGAGAGTGTACTTTCTTTTAAGTGTTACTCTCCCAGTTAGGCAGAAGATGAGGGACCAGGGATAAAAACCCAGAGAACAGAGTGTGTGTGTGGGTTGTTCCATTCTTGGCAAAAACATCCCACCCCTTTGACTCAGATGAGAAAGCTCTTGCTGTGAGGCTTAAGAGAGTAAAAAAAAACGAAGTTAAAGAAATAAACACATTCCCACATGGCCTCTCTTTAGCTTGGAGGTATTCCTGGAGGGGAAGGGATCTCTACTGCTGCCTGATCCCTGCAAAAATCCCCCTTACCTCTCAAGGGGGGAGCTGGGCAGGTATGAGGACAGATCACACCCCCGTGGCACAGTGCTAGGGGTTTCTTACACATGTAGTATCTTGTTAACTGTAGCAGGCACGCGGGCAGGACATGCTCTGCCTTCTCTTCAATATTCGGGGCAAATGTTGGGTGGAGGAACAGCTGATGGCACCCTGCATGCTTCAGAGAACATCACCCTTTCTCAACCCAGATTTGGTTGTGGCGATTCCCTGCCAAGGCCTCTTCCCTTGAGAACCTACTGTGTGCAAGAGACGCAGTGATTGGGAGCAGCTCTTGCATTGGGTGAGGATTGAGGAAGATTTTCCAGGGGCTGGTCTACCTGGGTGCCCACCCTGGGGGCTTCACCAGATGAGTGGAGGTGTCTTGGAGGATTTTTCCTCTAGGCCAGAGGGATATCCAGAGAAAATTGAAGCCCATAAATACCTAACCAGTGCTTTACTCTCTTAATGGTTTGTTCCCAACCTTATATTATACCAAGAATATTAAGATGAATTGAGTGCAGATCAGTGGATGTGGGAAACTTTTTTTTCCTAAAGAAATATGACTTAGTATATAAAAATGAATACACAAAGAAATATCACCATTCTATTTCAGCCATAGTTTTCAAAGACTAATCTTTGCATCAAGGAATATGTTAACTCTGGGTGTTCAAACAGATAATCTACACATGTGTACTTTACAGAGTCCCTTTAAAAATATTCTCAGGGATGGAATAACCAAATGTACTATTTTGGTGGAATTTTTATAGTTTAAGATGGTCTCATAATAGTTTATATCATCCATTTACATTTTTATTATTGAAATTGACATCTTCTGTTTCTGCCAATATGAAGGGATAGTTATTATTTTGAAGAGTGAAGTAAAATGTCTACTGTCATAAGTTGCCTTTTTCATTTTTCTACTTTTTTTTTTTGCGGTATGCGGGCCTTTCACTGTTGTGGCCTCTCCCATTGCGGAGCACAGGCTCCGGATGCGCAGGCTCAGCGGCCATGGCTCACGGGCCTAGCCGCTCTGCAGCATGTGGGATCTTCCTGGACCGGGGCACGAACCCGCGCCCCCTGCATCGGCAGGCAGATTCTCAACCACTGCGCCACCAGGGAAGCCCCATTTTTCTACTTTTTTAAAGAGTTTCTTACAAACAAATTTGTAAACACTAATCCATTTATCCAGTGGTTTTCTATGATTTGGGGGAATATGGTTGTGAGTAACATGGCTTACAGTTTCATCCAGCTGTAAAATGTGTGTGTGTGTGTGTCTCTCTCTCTCTCTCTCTCTCTCTCTCTCTCTCTCTCTCTCTCCTCACATACTACTCGATATATCTAAGGGTCATGCCTGTCTTTCTATGCAGTACCTTCACGAAAATGGCATTATACATCGGGACTTAAAGCCAGAGAATGTTCTACTCTCATCTCAAAAAGAGGACTGCCTTATAAAGGTAAGAAATGTATGTTTTATATGTGGCCAGTAGATTTCTGTTCAGAAACTGTTTTTAAATTCATCAAGTAAAAAGTAGGAGCATAAAAAGGTAGAGAACTTGACCTTCCCACTTTTAGCAATTCTTTTAGAGATCAGATGGTATTGCTCCAATCCAGATGTAATGAGCATTTATTGAGCTCCATTGTGTATAAGCCACTTTCATCTTCAGAGGGAGGAAGTAGGGGTCTAGATGGGAGAAACACATCCCCTGTCTTCCCCTGTTTAAAACAGCACTTCCCAATACTGGCTTCATTTTAGATTCCTCTGTTGATTTAAAAAAAAAAACCAAACAGGGCTTCCCTGCTGGCGCAGTGGTTGAGAGTCCGCCTGCCAATGCAGGGGACATGGGTTTGTGCCCCGGTCCAGGAAGATCCCACATGCCGCGGAGCGGCTGGGCCCGTGAGCCATGGCCGCTGAGCCTGCGCGTCTGGAGCCTGTTCTCCGCAACGGGAGAGGCCACAACAGTGAGAGGCCCACGTACCGCAAAAAAAAAACCCAAACAAACCGTGACACCAAGCCTACGCCTCAGAATCACTGTAGGTGGCACCCAGGTGTAAATATTTTCTTCAGGCTCCTCGGGTATTCCAGTTTGCAGCCAAGGTTGAGAAACCGGGGTCTAAAGGAGAACCAGGAATAACTAATTAGAATTCTAGAGTGTCTGTTTACGGTTATAAGCCTTTCGTAAGGTTACAGAAAACCCAGATCTAAGTTGAGAAAACCTGGGCCTTTAAGTACCTTGGCTCAGGAATTTTCATTTAAGCAAAATTAAATAACTTGCAGAGTTTAAAATTACCTTACCAAAACATCAATGTGTAGATTCCAGATTAATGGCAGCACGAACCGTAGGATAGGAACTGTTCTAATCTGCATGTCTTTTGGGACTGGCAGACTATGTTACTCTTTATTTTATGATGTCATTAAAAGTGATTCCCTTTTGTCCTTACTTTAGATTACTGATTTTGGGCAGTCCAAGATTTTGGGGGAGACCTCTCTGATGAGAACCTTATGTGGTACCCCCACTTACCTCGCTCCTGAGGTTCTTAATTCTTTTGGGACTGCTGGATATAACCGTGCTGTGGACTGCTGGAGTTTAGGAGTTATTCTTTTCATTTGGTAAGAAAAAGTTTTTATCTCTTCAGACTCTGGTTGGAGGTATTTAGGTGAAATCAGCAATGTGTCCAGGTCGAGAGCTTGTGTTTAATTTAGGTCACTTATTTTGACCATCAATTTAAAGCAACACCTAATTTTTCATGATGCTGAAAAAGAAATCGATGTATCCATGAATGCCACTGAGAATGCCACTTGATTTCTTTTCCTTTCTCTCTCTACCAATATTAAGCCTTAGTGGGTATCCACCTTTCTCTGAGCATAAGACTCACGTGTCACTGAAGGATCAGATCACCAGTGGAAAATGCAACTTCATTCCTGAAGTCTGGTCAGAGGTCTCAGAGAAGGGTATGGATATGAAAGGGTTAAGAACTTGTGGTTTGCTAGAATGTGTGTGTGCGGTGGTGGGAATTTCTTTTCAAATTCTGTGATGTTTTCTCCTGTCAATCCTGTTCTTATTTTCTGTTGTTAGTTTTGCACCATTTGAGAGGAAAAGGAAATTATTAGGAACTTGGGCTCCAGAGCCAGGCTGATGTAGGCTCGTGTCCCGGGTCTGCTACTTCCTAGCTCTGTGACCTTAGGCAAGTTATTTAACATCTCTGGGTCTCCATTTCATTTATTTGTAAAAGGGGCACAATAAACCCCTACCTTAAGGGGTTTTGTGAGGGTTAAGTGTAATATGCTCACTGTGCCTGGTATCTATTTAAGTGTGCAAAATAATGGGTAACTTTTTAGTTACAAGGTCTCCTTTGAATTAGTAAGCACAGCAAGAGCTAAATGTAATTACTTTGTATTTTAGAATTTAAAAAGGTAACTTTGTAATTCTCTAAAGAAAAAGTAGAAAACTAAAACTGTGTACCACAGATGATTGTGCTAAGTGTCACAGTGTCTAAGGAATAATATTGCAATATACAACCAGCCTCCACTTGTTGCTGGCTGTCAAGTTTTGTTTCTGCCAAGCCTGGGATTTCAAGGAGCGAGCTCTCGCTGGCCGAGGAGCTCTCACCATCACTCTGTGGGTCTTGGAGAGAGTTGGCTGAACATCCTGAGTTTTAGAACTGGGGGAAGTTCATCTTTAATTAGTTTGAACTTGAGTCCAGCAAGGAGAGTAGGGACGGAGAGCTAAGAGGTTGTGATGTCTGAGCAGGGAGTGTTGGGGAGCATCATGGTCGTTCCTGGTGTTCTAGAGCACGTGGACAAATACAGAGTGGGGAGGATTAGGGGGCCGTGCCTACTGATCACAATGACCTCAGCCCTTCTCTCCTCTTTCTGGATGTTGGCCTGTGATTCTGGCACACTCTAATTTTGTTGATTTAATGCCTTTATCCTTCTCACTGTGATTTGCCAAATTATCTTACTGCTTTAGCTCTGGACCTCGTCAAGAAGTTGTTGATAGTTGATCCAAAGGCACGTTTTACGACAGAAGAAGCTTTAAGACACCCGTGGCTTCAGGTGTGTATGGGGCAGTGCCTGCCAGCCTAAAATACCCGGGCAGCCCTGAACGGTGCCTGAGAGATGGGGAAGAGGATGAAAACATACGTTTGCTTTGTTGGGTCTGTTTAATGCAATTTTTAAAGACTGAGGTTTAGGTGTGTCGGTATATGTATGTTTGTCTATGGGTCTGAGCGTGGGTGTGTCTCGTGTTTGTGTGCAACCTTTACAACTTGACTTGGATAGACAAGCTCACTTTATGGCCTGTCCTGGTTCCACTTGGCTTCCCTGAGTCTGCGGTTCAGTTGTGTTCCATTGTGCTCCTTTGAGAGATTGTTCTAGCTCCAAATTTCCACCCTAGCTATGTCCTTCTCTTCTCTCAAACACCGTACCCCAGACGGGCGGGATGGGCTGCGTTCCAGCCATCTTCAACCTTAGATCAGGGAAGCAGGGGTGGGAGGAGGGGAGCAGCCTCGCTGGGGTAGAATCTGGCTATTTCTGAAGCCCAAGTGATCGGGCATGAGGGGTCCCACTTCTCGTTCATGGTGAGTCAGCATGCCGTTAGCAGATTGTCACCTGTGCCTTTCAAGTCTGCATTTCCTCTGTGTCCCTGCTGGGGGTTGTGACTGCCATTAGATTACGTACTGATCTCATTCGAGCTGCCAGGGTTGGAAGTCCTTAGTGGCTTTGGTGGGCTAGTCTTTGGTTTTAGAATTCACTATGGCCTCGGGCAGGCTTTTTGATGGATGCCAGGTCTTCTGTTAAGTGGAGTTCCTTTTAGCACAGCCATATGCCTTTCTGTTAACTTTCATTTGGTCTCTGTTTCCTGTGGGGATGGGGGACTTAACCAGGTTGTTTGAGCTGGAGGCTCACATACTGTGGGAATTTCTAGTCCAGGAACTCCTTGGGCCATCTAGTCTCAGTACTGTACTTCTGGAGCTCTGGGAGGAGTGTCCTCGTTCTTTCTCTTCCAGCCCTCCACACCAAACAGTTCTGCTCAGGCCAGCTCAGGTTGAGAACGAGAAATCCTTACAAGAAACAAAAAATAGATATATGTGTTTGGGATGTTGCCCTGGAAACAGCAGTCCCTCCAGAAAAAAATCTGTCAGATGATTTAGCACTTAATAGACCACACAGATTTGAAACTGCAGGACCCTAGAGAAAAGGAATTTGGAAATAAAGGGTGCCTTTGCATGTGGGGACTTAATTTTGATGAAAAAGAAAACATTCCTCTTGGCTCTTTTCATGTGCCTTAATAGGGAAACTCTTGGGGGCCAGATATGGAGGTAGAGGAGCTGTGTTAATCTTGAAGAAAACAGAGCTTGCCAGTTAGGCCTGGGAACAAGGTTTACATCTGCCCAAAATGTACAAACAAGCATAGCCTATTTTTCTTGTACTTTTTGTCTCAAAATTGTTAACAACTAAGGAAAAGGTGAAATTCAACCCTGCCACAGGGGTCTCACTTGAATACTCTTTTGTCCACATTTTATTTTTGCAGCAGAAGGCGGAGTGAACATTCAGTGAGGACGAGGATGCCAAGTGCCCACAAAAATCACCTGCTGGTGACAGTTTAGGTTTCATTTTGGGAAAATTCAGTGTTTTTGAGGAAACTAAATGGTTTTATGGGTCTGGCACTGGACTGAGTGTTTGGAATGTGAATTCTGATCTCTTTTTTGTTATTAACAGTGTCCAATTTTGGGCGCATCCCTTATACCCACCTTTGACCTCATGTTCACTTCTTTTTTTTTTTTTTAATTAATTAATTAATTAATTTTTGGCTGCGTTGAGTCTTTGTTGCTGTGCGTGGGTTTTCTCTAGCTGCGGCGAGAGGGGGCTACTCTTCATTGCGGTGCGAGGGCTTCTCATTGCAGTGGCTTCTCTTGTTGCGGAGCCCGGGCTCTAGGCACGCGGGCTTCAGTAGTTGTGGCATGCGGGCTCAGTAGTTGTGGCTCGCGGGCTCTAGAGTGCAGGCTTAGTAGCTGTGGTGCACGGGCTTAGTTGCTCCGCGGCATGTGGGATCTTCCCGGACAAGGGCATGCACCCATGTCCCCTGCACTGGCAGGCGGATTCCTAACCACTCCGCCACCATGGAAGTCCATGTTTACTTCTTGAAATAGAGGATTTTTTCCTGCTTAACTTGGAGGTATATTACAATGTCACATTTTTGAATAGATTGTAGACATCTCAAAGGAAGGGTATTTACAGATACACATTCTATCTGTGGTATGTAATGATATCCTTTTTCAGATTACTGCTTACCGATGACTCTTTTTATTTTCATTTCTGGCTGTGCCATGGCTTGTGGGAACTTAGTTCTCCAACCAGGTACTGAATGCGGGCCCCAGCAGTGAAAGCACTGAGTCCTAACCACTTGACTGCCAGGGAATTCCCAACTGATGACTTCTTTTAAATACAGGCTTAAATAGGCTTGTGGTCATTTCTGTTTGGCTGCATGGTTTCATCTCTTCATGCATTCATTCATGCTTTCAGAGGACAGGTAAGGAGCTCATGTGTCAAGCACTGTTAGGCACTGTGGATACACAGTCCAGGTGGCAGCCAACCCTGACTACAGAGCAGTGAGCTACATGTGGTAATAGGGGTAGGCACAGAGTATGGAGGATCCCCAGGATGAGGACTGCCCACAGGGCTTCTGGTACCCACAAGTTCACACGGTGTGGAGACTGTCTAAGGGCAGGGTGGCCTGGGGATGACATAGCAGTATTACTTTGCTCAGGCTGCCATAACAGAGTACCACTGACTGGGTGGTTTAAACAATAGAAATTTATTTTCTCACAATTCTGGAGGCTGGAAGTCCAATTTCAAAGTGCCAGCAGGTTTGGTTTCTCCTGAGGCCTCTTTCATTGCCCTTCAGGTGGCTGCCTTCTCTGTGTGTCTTCACTTGGTCTTTTCTCTGTTTGCTTACATCCCTGGTGTCTTCTTCTTTTCTTATGAGAACATCAGCTATAATGGATTAAGGCCCCACCCTAAGAGCCCAATTTAAACAAAAAATTTATTATATTTAAGTATGGTTGATTTACAATGTTGTGTTGGGCTTCCCTGGTGGCACAGTGGTTAAGAATCCACCTGCCAATGCAGGGGACATGGGTTCGAGCCCTGGTCCGGGAAGATCCCACATGCCACGGAGCAACTAAGCCTGTGCACCACAACTACTGAGCCTGCGCTCTAGAGCCTGTGAGCCACAACTACTGAGCCCGTGAGCCACAACTGCTGAAGCCCGTGCGCCTAGAGCCCGTGCTCCGTCAGAAGCCACCGCAATGAGAAGCCCACCCACCACAACGAAGAGTAGCTCCTGGTCGCTGCAACTAGAGAAAGCCCGTGCACAGCAACAAAGACCCAATGCAGCCAAAAGTAAATAAATAAATAAATTTATATTTAAAAAAATGTGTTCATTTCTGCTGTACAACAAAGTGATTCAGTTATATGTATGTATACATTCTTTTTCATATTATTTTCCATTATGGTTTATCACAGGATATTGAATATGGTTCCCTGTGCTATACAGTAGAACCTTGTTGTTTATCCATTCTCCATATAATAGTTTGCATCTGCTAATCCCAAATTCCCAGTCCATCCCTCTCCCACCCCTACTCCCCCTTGGCAACCACGAGTCTGTTCTTCATGTCTGTGAGTCTGTTTCTGTTTCATAGATAAGTTGATTTGTGTTATATTTTAGATTCCACATATAAGTGATATCATATTATAATCTCTAGGTCCATCCACGTTGCTGCAAATGGCATTATTTCATTCTTTTTTATGGCTGAGTAGTATTCCATTGTATGTATGCACCACATCTTTATCCATTCATCTGTCGATGGACATTTAGGTTGTTTGGCTATTGTAAATAGTGCTGCTATGAATATACGAGTGCATGTGTCTTTTTGAATTATAGTTTTTTTTTTTTTTTTGCTGTACTTGGGCCTCTCACTGTTGTGGCCTCTCCCGTTGCGGAGCACAAGCTCCGGACGCGCAGGCTCAGCGGCCATGGCTCACGGGCCCAGCCGCTCCGCGGCATGTGGGACCTTCCTGGACCGGGGCACGAACCCATGTCCCCTGCATCGGCAGGCAGACTCTCAACCACTGCACCACCAGGGAAGCCCCTGAATTATAGTTTTGTCCAGATATATGCCCAGGAGTGGGATTGCTGGATCATATGGCAACTATTTTTAGTTTTTTGAGGAACCTGCATACTGTTTTTCCATAGTGGCTGCACCAATTTACATTCCTACCAACAGTGTAGGAGGGTTCCCTTTTCTCCAAATCCTCTCCAGCATTTTTAATTTGTAGACTTTTTAACGATGGCCATTTTGACCAGTGTGAAGTGGCACCTCATTGTAATTTTGATTTGCATCCCTCTAGTAATTAGCGATGTTGAGCATCTTTTCAGGTGCCTGTTGGCCATCTGTATGTCTTCTTTGGAGAAATGTCTGTTTAGGTCTTCTGCCCATTTTTTGATTGGGTTGTTTGATTTTTTTTGTTATTGAGCTGTATGAGCTGTTTATGTATTTTGGAAATTAAGCCCTTGTTGCTCGAATCATTTGCAAATATTTTCTCCCAATCTGTAGGCTGTCCTTTGGTTTTGTTTGTAACTACAAACAAAACCTTTGCTGTACAAAAGCTTGTAAGTTTGATAAGGTCCCATTTGTTTACTTTTGCTTTTATTTCTATTGCCTTGGGAGGCTGACCTAAGAAAACAATGGTACGATTTATGTCAGAATGTTTTGCCTATATTCTCTTCTAGGAGTTTTATGGTGTCATGTCTTATATTTAAGCTAAGAGCCTCATTTTAACTTAATTACCTGTTTGAAGGCCCTGTCTCCAAATACAGTCACAATTCTGGGGGTTGGGCTTCAACATATAAATGGGGTCTGGGGGGGCACAATTCAGTCATAACTCACACAGTTCAGCCATGACAATCACAATTCAGTTGCCACAGCGACGGGGGAATAGCATTTTCAACATTGGTTGGGTCCCTCTGATATGGAGGCCCCTGTGCTTATTACAGTGCCTGGCATCTAAGCGTCCTCAACTGTTCACTGAATGAATGAGGGAGGTGGGTGGGCAGGGAGGCACAGAGGGCATTTCTGGCGGAGGCTGTAAGCAGGTGTAGGAGGAAATAAGGAATGGACCTTTGAGAGTGGCCTTGCTGAGAAGTGAGATCCTAGAGGACAGTGTGGAGTGGAATCCAGATGAACTTGGCACTTGGGCAGTGGGGAGCTACACTGAATGATGCAATAAACAGTGATGGAAGCAGGTGATTCTAGCTACTAGATGTAGAACAGGTGAATTCATCCTCGAGCACTAATTTTTCTATATCCATCAAATTGCTGAATATTGAAGGCCTTCACTCCTAGGTCCTTTCTCCGCACCCACCATGGTGCACTTGGCGTAGTGGGAGGAGTGGAGCGGGGGTTGGATGGAAAAGTACATGAGGATTTGGAAGTGGGCTGCTCTGGGTCTGTATTCTGCACATGCTACTTGTGAGTGGCTGAGCTCAGCTTTCAGCTGGCCCCAAAGCCCAAGTCCTAGTCCTGGGTGTTTCACCTTTCTGAAGGTAGGGAGGGCTGTCACCTCTCAGGGCTCCCAGATGCAGAAGTGAGCCCTGCAGAAGTGATTATTCATGGAGGTGGGCAGGAGTTTTCTGTGTACCCTGCCCCACCCCTCATTTCCCTCTCCAGCAGCAAGAAACACCTGTTCACTTTTTTTTCTCATTAGCTCTGGGATATTGTGGGCTTGAAGTCCTTCTGGCAACTTGTGCAGTGCTTGCTGCGTGAATTTTCCTTGGGTGCAGGGTTGCTTTGTTAGGGTGGCCCTGGTAACTGGTCTCATTGTTGGCAGTGGGAGGGGGGACCTCCTGGAAAGATCTGGGGAGCAGCATGGAGCCAACCCCAGCCTTTGACCTCCTGATCGCCATCTCTCAGGATCTGGGATGCTGGCTCTGAAAGATTGACTGCTAAGGTCTATGGTTCTCTCTGACCCACCTGGAGTTTTGTTTGTTTTGTTTTGTTTTTTGCAAAATAAAATTTATTTGCTAATGAAATTAAAATATAGTGAAAACCAAGAAAATGCTCTTTCAGAAGATTTTATCATATTTCAGCTATATTCTATTGATAATAATTACTTCTATTTTTATTATTTGTATATCACCTTTCGGTTTACCAAGTCCTTAATAATTCTCTCCTACCTTAACACTAGTCAAAACACTTGAAACCATTTGAAATAGTTTGATGGGGCTTTGCGACATAGTGTAATGCATTTTCTACCACAGAGTTTCAAGGATCATATAATGAAAATAAATTTATATGACAGGTTTGGATAAGCAACTATTTCTTTGCTCCCTTGTTTTCACAGATGAAATTATGTAATTCCGTAAGTATATTTTAGTCAACCAATCCTTTTGTTACATAGTTATATAATGGAAAGGTGACAGTTGCTCATTATGTTTTAGTCAGTCTACTAGTAGTAGACATTCACCCGGAGCTCAGCGTATGGGTTTGGTTCAGCCAGTGTTGACTGAGCACCGACTGCTGATTAGACTTTTCCCTTTTCTCTACATTCATCCCCATCTTAGCCTACTTCCCTGTTTCCAGGGGCATCCTAGCCCTGCCTTTCAGGAGCTTTCTTTCCCTCATTCACAGCCTACTTATGTTTTTCATTTCTTCACAGGATGAGGACATGAAGAGAAAATTTAAGAATTTGCTTTTTGAAGAAGAAAAGTCGATGACTCTGCCCCAGGTTCCCGCCCAGGTATTCTGGATCATGGTCATTAAATGTAGGCTAAGTTTGAAGAGTCAAATGAGTGGAGGATAAGGAGTTTGAATAGTCTCTTTAGCAGTGATTGCTTAACATTTTTTTGGTAAGGAATAATGTAGTAGATACTTTGTTTCAGCTTGATCTGCTCTGGCACCTTTAGAAGATTTAATAATGAAGACCATGTTTAATGCATTAGAGAAACACAGCTAGGGGTTATTTAGGAAGTCTCCTGTAAGGCAAGATTGGAAGACTTATTAGAGGCTCAGATTTAAATTTGCTGAAAAATTTAAAATTTGGGGGAGTGGTTGATGATTTCTGATTATAATCTTATTCCTCTAAAGTTCTTTGTAGGTATCAGTTAATATCTGTTCATTCCTGTCCTGCCTTCTTTCGGTAACACTCCTCTTCCTACTGCTCCCTTGCAATTTTATAAATGGGGAAACAAAGATACAAAAAAGATTGTCTTCCCACAAAAGAGCAAGACTTGAGGCTCCCTGGGAGAGGTATTGTGGTCCCTTTACATTTCCTAATTTAGAAGACAACCAAGAGGAGGCTGGTTATGCTTCTTACTTTGAATAGACGTCATTGAGTGGTTGGAAGCCCCAAGGGAGAGAAATGTCAGTCCGATAAGGGTGTCTGAGTTTGGGAGGGGTGTGGTGGGGATTCAGAGTCAATGAGGACAACCAGTATTCTTGGTCCTAGGAGTTTCACATGAAAGGCTCCAAGTTTACTGGAAGTATATAGGGAAACTTTGGTAAATTGTAACCAAGCCAGAGGTTTTCTTTGAACATCTCTCTCTTTTCCTTTACTTTCAGCCTTCTACAAGTCAAAAGCGGCTTCTTGAAGGGGAAGCAGAGGATGCCGACCCCACAAAGCGCCTGGCTGTTTGTGCTGCTGTCTCGTGAACACCGGTTGACCATGAAAGAAATGTACTTTCTTGAACCCAGCTGCCATGTTCTTTAAATCTGTATTGCATAGCTTGTATTTTCATTGTGGGAACAGTTGCTTTTCCACAATCATTGATACACAATTCAAAATGTAATGGAACCTGAGCTTTGTGCTTTTGCTTGTTGATCAGCTCTTAATTACACGCCTTTAGTGTGTGCATATTTGAAGTTGTGTGCCTTTCCTCTGGTGCCTCTTCCTTGGCTGTAACCAGGCAGGTTTCTTGGGATGTATCCCTGGGTGAGTGGCATACAAATTCTAAAGTTGCAGGGGATGGGGCACAGTGAGTCAGGGTGGGGTTTGTCGAGACTGGCCAGAGTCCTTACAAGACGGTCGGTACCTTGGTGCATCTACTATGGGCCAGTTTTTTTTTTTTACTTTAATTTTTTAAAATTTTGTTTTTCATTTTTATTTTTTTGGCCATGCGGCTTTCGGGATCTCAGTTCCCTGACTAGGGATCGAACCCATACCCCCTGCAGTGGAAGTGTGGAGTCCTAACCACTGGACTGCAAGGGAATTCCCCCACGGGCCAGTTTAGAGTCCCATTCTCACCCTCATCATCCCTGAAACCACAGAGCCAGATAAGTTGTGAAATTCAAAAATTTCCTGATTTTAGGAAGAGGACCAGGCACATCAACTGTGTTTATATGTAATACCCCACTGAATCCTATAACCAAACACTTTAATATTTCTGCAGCAAATATTCACAGTAAGAGGAATAGAGAAAACTGTAAATAGCTTCATGTCACTTCAGGTCCATCTTTTCTGCCACGAGAGTTATGGAGGACTCCCCAGTTTCAGAGCTGTTTGGATTTTGGAAATGTGACTAAGGCATGTGGGCATGTCATGTTGACCCAATGATGACCAAGGAGGCCCTGTGTAAAGCGCCTCCCTAGGTTGTTCTTGTCTGGTGATTCTATGGGCTAGGTCCTCTGATCACCTTTATGTTATAGGTGAGGAACCCAGGCTGAAGGAGTAAGGTGACTTACCCAGTGTCACACAGCTAGGAAGTGGCGGAGCTGGGACCCAACCCAGGGCTTTCTGACTCAAATTCATGTTCCTCATCTCCTCCGTCCCTTATTCATTCAGACTCAGGGATGTTGACTCACACTGACAAAACTCACATGAGACTGATTTCTAAATCTTGAATGCCAGTATGTTCAGTCATGATGAATGGGTACAACGCCATGATCTGTGGAAGCTGGGACATCTTGGTGACAAGGAACAGAGGCCCATTCAAATTACTTCATGGAAAAGGGGATCTGTTTCAACCTTACAGAGGGCTGGGCCTGGGAGCCATCAGGAGCCCAGGCAGTTCTAATGGCTGGCTCTTCTTGTCTCTTTCTGACCCACTGATTTTGCTTCTTTTGTAACTTTGGCTGACTGATGCTAGGCCACACTGTAGCTTGCTGACTATGCCATGAGTTGAGTGTCTTGGTTCAGATGCCACTGGTGAGCCAGCCAGGGGAGGGTGAGGGGCACACAGATGTTGCCTCAGGCAATGAGGGTGGTGGTTGACAATGGAAATTAGAAGGGTGTGCAAGCATTCTGAGGCTTGGCTGGCCTGTTGCTGAGGGCTAGATGGGGATTTAGGTGGTTTGCCTATTTAAAGGAATGAGGCTGAGATTGCCAAGTTAGATGGGTTTTAGCTCATTTGAATATTTAATGTGAAGGCTGCGGTTTCTTAGGGCATCTTTCCCTCTTGGGGTAGCCAGCGAGCCCTTCTCTGTTTCCAGAGCACTTTGTATTAGCTCTCTGATTATACCTACCATGGTAGGATGAATGATGGCCTCCAAAGATGTTCTTATCCTAATCCCCAAAATTTATGAATACGTGACTTTACATAGCAAAAGAGACTTTGCAGGTGTGATTAAGTGAAGGATCTTGAGATGGGAAGACCATCCTGTTTTATCAAGGTGGGCCCAGTGTTATCACAATGTTCCTTTTAAAAGGGACACAGGAAGAGTCAGAGTCAGAAGAGATGGAGTGGTGCTCTTTCAAAACAGAGGAAGAGGCCACAAGCCACTACAGGCAGCCACTAGAAGCTGACAGACAAAAAGCAAGGAAATGGATTCTTCCATCGGAGCCTCCTGAAGGAACCAGTCCTTTTACTTTACACCTTGACTTTAGCCAGGTGAAACTGATTTCAGACTTCTGACCTACAAAAGTTAAGAGAATAAATGTGTGTTATTAAAAAAAATATATATTAAAAGAAAAAAAAAATGTGTGTTATTTTAAGCCACCCAATTTGTGGTAATTTGTTACAGCAGCCAGAGGAAGCTAATACACTCATTACTAATGGGGAGACATCAGCTGCCAATATGGGGACACCCAGCATCCACTTCCTCTTCTTAACCTTATACTCCGGTTTTCTTTTTGGGGAATTCTTTCTCCCTATCCCTTGAAGTCATAGAGGGAAGGGAAGATGGTACCTAGGTGTCTGCCTCCCCCCCCACACCCTGCACGCTATAGAAGACAAAGGGGTCCCTAGAGGCTCCTCTGGTAGAGCTCCTCTCACTGCCCACCCAGCTGGAGGTGGGCACAGGATTTTGAAATGTGAGCAAATGGAGCTGGGATGGCAACATCATTAGTGGGAGCAATATTGTGCTAATCTGAGCTCTCTGAACTTCCTGACCTTTGGCTTTGGACAAGTTACTTCTAATTGCTGAGCTTTTATTTCCTTATCTGTAAACTGGGTATAATAAGAGGACCATCTTAATACGGCATTTCTGAGGATTCAGTGGTGGAAGTTTCATTTAAAGTGCCTGGTAGGGGATCTGTCAGCGTTGGCTTCTATCATTAAAGGTGGGAGGGTCACATACATAGCCAGAGGGAGCCATAGAAAGTTCTTGAGCAAGGAAGTAACATCACCTGTTTACCTTTTTTGGGTTCACACAAGATGGGTGGATAACTGAGATGCCTTTGACAAAACAGATTTGGGAAATGCCAGGTCTGGGGTGGGTGGTGGGAGCAGAGGTGGAGGGGTACCACCCAGTGACTGAAGTAACTGCCAGTCCCTTTTGAAGAACAGGCATGTTGCTTGGTGGTGGACCTCCGGTGCCTTGATGATGGTGCAGTAGACAGCTGTACTTTGTGTCTGTCCTGAACCTGATGCCTCTTATGGTAATTGCAACCCTATTTTTTCTGGGGGAGGGGAATCCCTCTTCCCACTTGCCCCAACCCCAGGTCCTTCTGGCAGGGTTAACCCCACCCCCTTCCTAGAGGGGCTCCATATAGTCAGATCTGGCCAATCTTGCTGTGATTGGCTCAGGCAGGTCACGTGACCCAAATGGGTCCAGTGAAAGAAAATCCAAGACTTTGGCTGGAACTACTGGGAAACAGCTCCTGCTATGAATATGTAAAGTTACATATTCATAAATTCTGGGGAATTAGGATGAGAACATCTTTGGAAGCCATTATTCACCCTACCATGATGGTAGGTGTGAGTTAGGAGCTGCCCAGGACACTATGTGGAGAGAACTGCATGAGAATGAAGTCATCACAGAGGGAAGCGGAGCTGAGAGATTGTAGAAACACTGAGGTTATCGTTTGAGCACCTGGATCCAGCTATGCCTTAAGTGAGGTACCACCCAAGACTTTTCAATTATTCCCTTAATTGTTTTACTCCAGGTTGAGTTTTTTAAATTAAAAAAAAATTTTTTTGTTTTAAAAATTTTTGGTCACTTGTGTCTGGAAAAGCCCAGACTAATAAATTCAACCACTTACAAACTCCAGGAGACCCTCAGGCACTCTTCTTTTTTTTTTTTTTTACAAGTGAAAACATTCTCTGCTGTTGTTTTTGTGCCAACTTTAGGGTTTCCAGAGAGGTTTGGGGCAGAGAATGGAAAGTGAAGATGTGGGAACTAAGTCCCTCCAGCCCCAAGGTTGAGCGAACCCCCTCCCAGCTAATTATACCACAGGGTTTGGGATCAGAGCCCCCATCACTAAACTTTAGGAGTCCTGGAAGATAGAACTGGAATTATACCACTGAAACTTGGATAGCTTGGTGTGTGCCAGGCATTGTGCTCAGAAAGGTGTGTGCCTCATCGGAAAGCTCACCTCAACCCTGTGCTGCTCCTCCCTTTGCAGATTTAGAGATCAAGGCTCTCTGCAAGAACCGGAGGCAAGACTTGAACCGAAATTTCCCTTTTCAAGGGCCCTTGGTTCTTGACCATAAAACAAAATTACTTAAGAGGTCTTGTCACCGGATTACCATTTGGTGAGCACTAGGTGCGGTGTTGACATTTTATCTGGATTATTTCAAGTCCTCCTAACTTGCTGGACGTTCCAGATTAAGGAGAAACAGGCTACTGGAGACCTGACCTTAATCAGGCAAAGGTGAGTGGAGATGCGGGACTCGAACTCGGATTCTCCATTGAGTCCGGCTTTCCAGGGACATGGACATCAACTGTGCTACTTAGGCTCGCTCACGTGCTCACACACCTTCGCGATGGGGCTCTCATCACCTTAGCGGCGTCTTCCCCCCGGACTTCTTGGGATAATTCCCTCTTGGCTTGGACCATCTCCTCAAGCCCAAGTAGGTGAAGCAAAAGGGGCAGTGCCGAAGGGTCTGGTCCGGCGTCGTCCGCAGTGCGGCAGGTGGCGGCGCCCAGCCCAGAACCGCGAGCTCTCTGGCCCGGCCGGACGGCTGCAGAGGGGGTGGGCGCAACGCTGGGAACAGCGGCCGGCTCCGGAGGGCGCGGGGAGGGGCGCGGCGAGTGCGCGCTTGCGCGGTCGGGGGGACCCGCGGAGGCGCGCGGGGAGCGTGCGCGGCGATGCGCGCGTGCGCGGTGTTGGGTGTGGGGGGGTGTGGGGGTCGCCGCGGAGGCGCGCGGCACGGCGGGAACATGGCGCGCGGGGCCGGCGCGCGCGCCTAGCTGGCGGGACCGTTAGCTCGAGGCGGACGCGGCCCGGGCCCCGCGGAGATGGAGCAGTCGCCGCCGCCGGCGCTCGAGCCCACCCCGGGGTCGACCCCGGCACGGAGCCGTAGGCGGCGGGAGCCCGAGTCACCGCCGGCGCCGCCTCCGGTGAGTGCGTGAGGGGCGCGGGCCGGGAGACTTTCTTTGTGAAACTCCGTCGGTGCGAGCCGGGCCGGGCCTCGGCGGCTGACGAGCGCCCGCGAGGCGGAACCCGCCCCGTCGTCCGGGTTCGAGCCCTGCCTCGCGCCACTCGGCAGCGGGACCCGGGCTGTTGCCTGCCCGCCTCAGTTTCCGCGGGAGTGTGTGTGCGCGCACGGGGGGCCGTATACAGTCGGCGCCTAATGCGCGCGGTGCCAATCCCTTGCCTCCGTCCCCGCTGGGCGGTGGCTGCCTGTGACCCGGGCCCACGGGAGAGGTAGACCGCAGCCGCTAGGAGACAGGTGTCGGCCTGCCCCGGGAGGCTCAGGTGCAGACAGCCCCAGGTGGAGTCTAAGGCAGTGAGCTGTCCGTTCCCGGAAGGAAGCAAGTCTGTCGGTGTCTCAGCACAGCGTGATTTTGGAATGCTTTACATCCATCTCAGCGTGGTGGTGTGTTTGGGGTATTTATCGGTCAGGGTGAAGGAAGTTGAGTGAAATGGACTTCGGAGGTGTGGCTCCGGCTGGATGGGATGGGATGCCCCCGAGCATTGGGCTCTCCAAACAGCCAGGGCATAGGAATAATCTGGAGCGCTTGATAAATATACAGGCGTCACAACTCACCCCAGGCCCAAGGACTCAGACTCTCCAAAGCAGAGGAGCAGATTTTGAATTTTTAACAAGCTCCTGAGTGATTATATCAGGCACATTTGACAAGCACTGTTTTAGTGTAAGCCTCCTGCGAGCAGGGACCTGATCTGTTCATTGCTCACCATGGCATCCTGGTATCAGGCGCAGTGCTTAGCACATGGTAGATGGTCAGTACATATTTGTAGAAATGACTTAGGGAGTTTCCAAAATAGGAGTTCTTGTACTTTCAGGAGCTTTTTGAAGTTATTATCTCTGTCACATTTACTGTATGATGTGATTTTTCTCAGTCCCAACTTAACTTTTGTAACTGTTTATAAATGCCTTCTTTTCAGTATATTTTAGGCAAAAGCAAGGTATACCTTGCTTAGTATAAACCATCAACTATGTATAATCCTAGCTAGGTTAAAATTAATTCTGAAACTATTCTGAATAAAAAAATTGCACTTTTCTTTCTTTTCATCATTTGGGAACACTAGACTTATAGGATTTTGTTCTTTTCAGTCAGGTAAATATTTACATTTTCATCAAAGCAAATCTGAATTACTGTTTATTCAGAAAAGTTGGCAATTTGCTTAAACCTCTGAGTATTTGTAATTTTTATGTGGTATGTTGAAATTGAGATTTATGTTTAGTTCAGAGTCAATGCTAAGGTAGAATTGTTTGAAAGTTATTTGATATTTCAGGAGCTGTTTTTTTCATGTTTTTTGAATTTCAGTACTTGATTTAATTTCAGTAGTTTGTTGTTCATGGACAAAATATGAATGTATAGGAAGACAAAATTTTAGGAATATGCATATGAAGAAGAAAAATTGAAAATTAGGTGCTTTTTTTCTCTCAGCGTTTCATTTTTGTAGTTCATGCACATGTCTTTTTAAAAATTCCTTATTTTAATTGAGATATCAATATAATTGACATGTAACATATTAGTTTCAGGTGTACAACATAATGATTTGATATTTATATATATTCCAAAGTGATCATCACAGTAAGTCCAGTTAACATCCATTACCATACATAGTTACAGTTTTTTTTTCTTGTGATGAGAGCTTTTAAGTTCTACTCTTTTAGCAACAATCAAATATACAATACAGTGTTATAGTTCTATAGTCACCATGCTGTGCATCCCCATGACTTTTTTTTTTTTAAAGTGTCTTAAAAAACCCCAGCTTTGTTGAGATATAATTAATCTTACAATATGTGGTCTTTTTGTGACTGGCTTCTTTCACTTATCACAGTGTTTTTGAGGTTTATCCATGTTGTACCTGTATCATTTATTTATTGCTGAATAATACTTAATTGAACAGATATACCACATTATATCTTTTCATGCATTGATAGACATAGGTTTTCCCCCCCACTTTTTGGTTATAATGAATGATGCTGCTATGAACATTTGTGTACAAGCTTTAGTGTGGACATATGTTTTCATTTCTCTTGGGCATATCCCAATTGCTGGGTTATATGGTAACTCTATTTTAACCTTTTGAAAAGTTGAAAAACTGTTTCCTAAGTCATTGCATAATTTTGCATTCCCACCAGCAGTGTATGAGAGTTTTACAATCTTGTCAGTACTTGTTATTGGTTTGTCTTCGTTGTGGTGTGCAGGCTTCTCATTGCAGTGTCTTCTCTTGTTGTGGAGCACCGGCTCTAGGCGTACGGGCTTCAGTAGTCGTGGCACACGGGGTCAGTAGTTGTGGCTCGCAGGCTTAGTTGCTCTGTGGCATGTGGGATCTTCCTGGACTAGGAATCGAACCCATGTCCCCTGCACTGGCAGGCAGATTCTTAACCACTGCGCCACTAAGGAAGTCCCATGGTTTGTCTTTTTAACTTAGCCATCCTAGTAGGTGTTAAGTGGTATCTTAATTGCAATTTTGATTTGCATTTCCTTGATGACTAATGATGTTGGGCATATTTTTTTGTGTGTGCTTATCGGCCATTTGTATATCTTTGGAGAAATTTCTGTTCAAATCCTTTGTCCATTTTGGGGGGGTCCAATTTTTAATTGGGTTATTTGTCTTTTTATTATTGAGTTGTAGGAGTTTTAAAAATATTTTGGATACTAAATTAGGTATATGATTTGCAAATGTTTTCTCCCATTCTGTAGGTTGTGTTTTAACTTCTTTGACAGTGTCCTTTGTTGCAAAAAACGTTTTAATTGTGATGAAGTTCTTTTGTTGCTCATGCTTTTGGTGTCATATCTAAGAATCCATTGCCAAATTCAAGGTCATGAAGGTTTACCCCTATGATTTCTTCTAAGAATTTTATGTTTTTAGTCCTTATATTTAGGTCATCAATCCATTTTGAGTTAATTTTTGCATATGGTGTAAGGCAGTGGTCCAAATTCATTCTTTTGCATATTGTGATCCAGTTGTCCCAGCACTATATATTGAAAAGACTGTTCTTATCCCATTGGGTGGTGTTTGCACCCTTATTGAAAAATCAGCTGAATATGTGTTAGGTTTTTTTCTGGATTCTCAATCTTATTCTATTGCCTATCCTTATGCCAGTACAACACTAGTTGGTTACAGTAGCTTTGTAATAGGTTTTGAAATTAAGTGTAAGTCCTATAACTTTGTTCTTTTTCAAGACTGCTTTGACTTTTCTGGGTCCCTTACATATGGATTTTAGGATCAGCTTATCAATTTCTGCCCAAGAGTAGCTGGGATTTTTATAGAGATTGTGTTTAATCTGTCCTTTCAATGATGTTTTATAGTTTTCAGGCCCAAGTCTTACACTTCTTCCAAAAATTTATCTGTAAGTATTTATTTTATTCTATTAGATGCTGTTGTACATGGTACTGTTTTTAACATTTCATTTCACATCATTGTTCATCACTAGCTCATTGCTAGTGTATAGAAAAAATACAGTTGAGTTTTGGATATATCTTTTAGCTTCATCGTTTAGTGGTAGTCTGTTCCAATTTTCTGTTTCAGATCTTTCCTCGAAAATAGTGAGGAAGAATGGTCTTTGAAAACTCAAGCATGGATGCAAATCCAGGTTCATATCTCTAAGTTTTGGCTCTGCTACTTACTAGTTGAGTTTTTGACAAATCTTAATGTTATATATCCAGTGTTCTCATATGTATAATGGGACAGTAATATCCATCTCAAAGAATTAAGTAAAAGAGAATGTATGTAGGTAGATATTTAGAGCAATGCCTTGCGTGTGGTAGGGATTTGGTACTTTGTTGTTCTTTTGCTAATTAACTCTATTTAAAAGCAAGCCCCAAAGCAAACAAAACTGCCAAACCAAAAAAAAAACCCAAAAAACCCTCCCCCCCAAAAATAAACAAACCTAAAACCTCAGACCAAAAAAAAAAAACAAACACCAAAAAAACCCCCCCACAAAACAAAAACCTCAAACCTCTTCCTGTCCCCGTCACTTTTCTGTGACCCAGGAAATCCCTGTGAGTGTTTGAGGAACAGTGAAGGAGTCTTTCACACCACACAGTTGTATTGTAAAAGGCTGCTAAATCTAGGCTGCTCTATATGATATTTGACAACGTATTTGTATGTATTATTAAAAATAATAAAAGTATAACTGAAAGCTGTTTGCTCTTACCCCATAGTTCTTATTAATGTCCTGTTCTTTTACTACTTATTTCTACTAAAAGCAGAAGCAGTATTTTTTCATTAAGTTTGTTGATTACAATTCTTATTTCTTTTGAATGATTGCTATTTTTTTTAACATCTTTATTGGAGTCTAATTGCTTTACAATGTTGTGTTAGTTTCTGCTGTACAACAAAGTGAATCAGCTATATGTATACATATATCCCCATATCCCCTCCCTCTTGTATCTCCCTCCCACCCTCTCTATCCCACCCCTCTAGGTGGTCACACAGCACTGAGCTGATCTCCCTGTGTGATGCAGCTGCTTCCGACTAGCTATCTATTTTACATTTGGTAGTGTATGTATATCACTGTTACTCTCTTACTTCTTCCCAGCTTACCCTTCCCCCTCACCGTGTCCTCAAGTCCATTCTCTACATCTGCGTGTTTTTTTTTTTTTTTTGCGGTACGCGGGCCTCTCACTGTTGTGGCCTCTCCCGTTGCGGAGCACAGGCTCCGGACGCGCAGGCTCAGCGGCCATGGCTCACGGGCCTAGCCGCTCCGCGGCATGTGGGATCTTCCCGGACCGGGGCACGAACCCGTGTCCCCTGCATCGGCAGGCGGACTCTCAACCACCGCGCCACCAGGGAAGCCCCTACATCTGCGTTTTTATTCCTGTACTGCCCCTAGGTTCCTCAGAACCATTTTTTTTTTAGATTCCATATATATGTGTTAGCATACAGTATTTGTTTTTCCCTTTCTGACTTACTTCACTCTGTATGACAGACTCTAGGTCCATCCACCTTCACTGCAGTACTATTTACAATAGCCAGGACATGGAAGCAACCTAAGTGTCCATCGACAGATGAATGGATAAAGAAGATGTGGCACATATATACAATGGAATATTATTCAGCCATAAAATGATTGCTGTTTTTAAAAAACTTAGAGACAAAGCCTGATGTTTGAATTGAAATTTAATAGTATTATTTTTATTTTGGTGCTTCTTCAGTAGCTGGAGTAGATTACTATTTTGTGCAGGAGGAAACCAGAGACAACAATATAATACAGATATGATGCTTGTAACATATGTTCATTGAATGTGTATTCACTACGAACCAAAGAAAATAATTGTTTATACTGTAAATATTATTTAAACAATATAAACTTACCTTCAGAATCACAATTATAATTAAATTTATAACCCACAGATCCACAGATTGATCTCACAGACATTTCTATAAGAATATTTTATTTATTTATTTATTTTCAAATTTATTTATTTATTTATGGCTGTGTTGGGTCTTCGTTGCTGCCCACAGGCTTTTTCTCTAGTTGTGGTGGGTGGGGGGCTACTCTTCGTTGTGGTGCGTGGGCTTCTCATTGCAGTGGCTTCTCTTGTTGTGGAGCACGGGCTTCTCATTGTGGTGGCTTCTCTTTGTGGTGGCTTCTCGTTGCGGATACGGGCTCTAGGTGCGTGGGCTTCAGTAGTGTGGCACGCGGGCTCAGTAGCTGGGGCTTGCAGGCTCTAGAGCGCAGTCTCAGTAGTTGTGGCGCACAGGCTTAGTTGCTCCGAGACGTGTGGGATCTTCCCGGACCAGGGCTCGAACCTGTGTCCCCTGCACTGGCAGGTGGATTCTTAACCGTTGTGCCACCAGTCAAGTCCCTGTAAGAAAATTTTATTTTATTCGTTTATTTATTTTTGCAGGACGCGGGCCTCTCACTGTTGAGACCTCTCCCATTGCGGAGCACAGGCTCCGGACGCGCAGGCTCAGCAGCCATGGCTTACGGGCCTAGGCCGCTCCACGGCACGTGGTATCTTCCCGGACCAGGGCACGAATCTGCGTCCCCTGCATCGGCAGGCAGACTCTCAACCACTGCGCCACCAGGGAAGCCCAAGAAAATTTTAAATCAAAGTGTCTGTATAAAAAAAAACCAAAAAACCACAGCCTTTTATTATTAATCATTAGAGAAATGCAAATCAGAACTACAATGAGATCATCTCACACCAGTCAGAATGGCCATCATCAAAAAATCTAGAAACAATAAATGCTGGAGAGGGTGTGGAGAAAAGGGAACACTTTTGTACTGATGGTAGGAATGTGAATTGGTACAGCCACTATGGAGAACAGTATGGAGGTTCCTTAAGGAACTAAAAATAGAACTACCATATGACCCAGCAATCCCACTACTGGCCATATACCCTGAGAAAACCATAATTCAAAGAGTCATATACCAAAATGTTCATTGCAGCTCTATTTACAATAGCCAGGAGATGGAAACAACCTAAGTGTCCATCATCGGATGAATGGATAAAGAAGATGTGGCAAATATATACAATGGAATATTAGTCAGCCATAAAACGAAACGAAATTGAGCTATTTGTAATGAGGTGGATGGACCTAGAGTCTATCATACAGAGTGAAGTAAGTCAGAAAGAGAAAGACAAATACCGTATGCTAACACATATATATGGAATTTAAGAAAAAAAAATGTCATGAAGAACCTAGGGGTAAGACGGGAATAAAGACACAGACCTACTAGAGAATGGACTTGAGTATATGGGGAGGGGGAAGGGTAAGCTGTTACAAAGCGAGAGAGTGGTATGGACATGTATACACTACCAAACGTAAAATAGATAGCTAGTGGGAAGCAGCCGCATAGCACAGGGAGATAAGCTCGGTGCTTTGTGACCACCTAGTTGGGTGGGATAGGAAGGGTGGGAGGGAGGGAGATGCAAGAGGGAAGAGATATGGGAACATATGTTTATGTATAACTGATTCACTTTGTTATAAAGCAGAAACTAACACACCATTGTAAAGCAATTATACTCCAATTAAGATTTAAAATAAATAAATTAAAATAAATAAATAAATAAAACAAACAAAAACACAGCCTTTTATTATTCCAAAAACTGCATGTGTGCATGGTATATAATTAGAAAACATAAGACGAGCAAAAATCCCCCTCCCCGGTAACATTACTAATATAGTGATTACTACTCTTAATACCTTAATACATGACTTTCTGGAACTTCTTCTGTACATCTTTCTATATAACAATATTTGCACACATACAGACAAATGTATATGGGTATTTTAAATAAGACTGTATAAAATGTCTTTAATTATATTTAAAATCATCTTTATTTAGGTATAATTTATAAAAAAAATAAAATTTATCAACTTAAAGTGTATAGTTGTATGAGTTCTGACAAATATGTATAGTTGTATAATCACCATTACAGTAAAAGTTGTAGAAGACTTTTCTTTTTTATTACTGAGTACTGCTCCAATGTATGTGTCCTGCAATTTGCTATCCAGTTACTAGTCAGTGAACATTTGGGTTTTTTTCTGGTTTTTAGTGATTGTGAATAGAGCTACTATGAACATTCACATACAAGTCTTTGTGTGTTTCATAAGACATACAGACAGACACATATATATATATAATTTCGTAAGTGTTTAGGAGTGGGATTGCTGGATTGTATGGTGAACATTATATAGATACTGTTTTGAAACCTTTTTTTTCAGGCAGTGACCCCCCTCCCCACCAACTTTCCATTTAAGTAAATTTTCCTCTTAATAAATTCTCAGACAGTATTAAAAATTTTGCCTATGGGGCTTCCCTGGTGGTGCAGTGCTTAAGAATCCGCCTGCCAGTACAGGGGACACGGCTTCGAGCCCTGGTCCAGGAAGATCCCACATGCCGCAGAGCAACTAAGCCTGTGTGCCACAACTACTGAGCCTGTGCTCTAGAGCCTGCATGCCACAGCTACTGAGCCCACGTGCCACAACTACTGCAGCCTGCGCGCCCAGAGCCTGTGCTCCACAACAAGAGAAGCCACCGCAATGAGCCGGTGCACCACAATGAAGAGTAGCCCTGGCTTGACGCAACTAAAGAAAGCCCGTGCTCAGCAATGAAGACCCAACACAGCCAAAAATAAATAAATTTATTTTTAAAAAAAATTTTGCCTATCTAAGAATGTTCTTTGAAGCTGTTATGTCAAAATCAGTATCTAATCCAGGATCATGCCTTAATTAATGTCACTGAAGTTTCTTTTAATGTAGCATGGTCCCTTTTTTCATGACTCTGAGTCACTGGGAAGACCAAACCAGTTGTCCTGCAGTTATCTTCTGGATTTGTCTGGTAGCTTCCATGTGGTGCCATTTACCTTGTTTCTTTATTTCCTGTAAACTAGAAGCTGTATAAAAAGACTTGATGGATCCAAGTTAAATATTTTGGCTAGATTATACCACTGGTAATGTCTACTTATTGTTGCGATAAAAGGCTTGTTTTATCATTAATATTTTCTTGCTGTTGAGAAACAGAAAGCAGTTATAATATCCTTCTATTCTTTAACTAGAGATCAGAGACTAGTCCGTTTTACTAGAGATCAAAAGTAGTATTGGGAGATTGAACAAGCAGTAACAGTAACTAGAGAGTAGACGAAGCAGGTGTCATAGTATGGCTCTAACTGCCCT
Organism: Aethalodelphis obliquidens; assembly: GCF_003676395.1. Taxonomy (NCBI): domain Eukaryota; kingdom Metazoa; phylum Chordata; class Mammalia; order Artiodactyla; family Delphinidae; genus Aethalodelphis; species Aethalodelphis obliquidens. The sequence goes on from NW_020837972.1 coordinate 2,707,188, forward strand.
TACTGTGACCACTACCAAAAAACCCCTTTTTATCTCATGGCTGTATTACCTCTAGGAGAGGAAATTTCAGTCTGGAGAACGTGCATTATTTAATAATTAATAGTGTAAAGTTAAATTGCAGTAATCTGAAATGTGAGTTGTTGAGATTCTAGCTGACAAATAACTGTTTGTAATGAGGATGTGGTACTATGTTGTGGATAAAGAACAGGTTGCTAAGAAATAGCACGTGGTCAAAGTAAAACAGCAAACCTGACTCTGTTGTAGCTTTGCAAGAGTGAAAAAAAAGTTTAGCTGTGACTGTTAAATATGGAAGGCATCTTATTGTATATGGTTTTCCTTTTCATGATTATATATCTGGCATTTCCAGGCTGTGACTGGCTAAGTTTGCCATAGTAGAAGTTCAAAAATTGCCATAGTAGTGTTTCAACGTACTGTGGACTTAGTTCAGAAAATGGTAGGAAAATTTTCTTATCAGTATTCTCTGCACTTCCAGAATTGCATAAAGAACATCACTTTGATGAAGATGAAGCTTACTTTGATTATTATTTCCCTCTGTCAGTCATCATAAAAGGAAAGTCAGAAACCTTGATACTTATATTTTGCCAAATCATGCATATAGAAAGCCATTGGTGCCCATTTTTAGATTATAGATGCAAGAAAAAATAATTTTTGAAGATGAGGAGGGGAAAGTAAGAATAGGTTAAAAGAAAAGACATATTGGAAAAGAATCATCCAAATAAATAGAAAGTAGGAGCAAGTGGAGATGAGAGAAGAGGGTAATTATTAGATTTAAAGGACAAACATTCTAAAAATTATTATTGGGATCTCTTGTGTGACCTTTCTTTCTTTTGTGATTGAACTCTGCAGCATCAAGTAAAGCTGGAATGGATTCAGTTCTTTGGGGCTGAAGGTATTTTTCTTGGTTGTTTTATTTTAGCAGTTGGACTGGGCAGTTTAAGGAATGTAGTTTTAAAATAATAAGTCTAATCTTGACATCCTATGTTCATGGACCAGAAGACTTAACCGTGTTAATATCGCAGTACTCCCCCACATGATGTACAGGTTAAGTGAAATTCCTATCAAAATCCCATCTGCCTTTTTTGCAGAGATTGACAAGCTGATCCTAAAATCCACATGGAAAGGCAGGGTACCCAGAATAGCCAAGGCAATCTTGAAAAAGAACAAACTTAGAGGTCTCACACTTCCCAATTTCAAAATCTACTATAAAGCAACAGTAATCAAGACAGTGTGGTACTAGCTTAAGAATAACACAGGTCAATGAAATTGAGAGTCCAGAAATAAATCCTCACATTTACAGCCAACTGATTCTCAACAATGGTGTGAAGACAATTAAATGGGGGAAAGAAAGGTCTTTTCAGTGAATGTTGCTGGACAACAAACAACTGGATATCCACCTGCAAAATGATGAATTTGGACCCCTACCTCACACCATACACAAAAATTAACTCAAAATAAATCGAAGACCTAAATGTAAGAGCAAAAACAATGAAAATCTTATCAGAAAACACAGGTCTGTAAGTGACAACATTTTTATAAATTTATTTATTTATTTTTGGCTGCGTTGGTTCTTCATTGCTGTGTGTGACTTTCTCTAGTTGCGGTGAGCGGGGGCCACTGTTCCCTGTGGTGCATGGGCCTCTCATCACGGTGGCCTCTCCCGTTGTAGAGCACGGGCTCCAGGCATGTGGGCCCCAGCAGTTGTGGTATGTGGGCTCAGCAGTTGTGGCTCGGTTCCAGAGTACAGGCTCAGTAGTTGTGGCGCACGGGCCCAGCTGCTCCGCGGCATGTGGCATCCTTCCGGACCAGGGCCTGAACCTGTGTCCCCCGCATTGGCAGGCGGATTCTCAACCACTGCGTCACCAGGGAAGCTGGTGACAACATTTTTAATGCAAGCATGTTAACCTCCAAGTGCTTATGAGATATTATGCCAAATTGTAGAGCAGAGGAAGTCATCAATTCCATAAGACTTAACCCTGTGACCGTCTTTTACTAAGAGCTTAGTTTCCTGAAATTTTGTTAGTACAGTTTGATACTGAAAAGTATATATTTAATAAGGGCAAACACTTAGGTTGAAACAGTACCTTTTATTTTGGAGTTAATTGGTCATTCCCATTTCCCTCTCAGGAGTTTGCATGCTACTAATATTATTTTGGAATTCAGGCACCTTTATTGGACATTTGGTCCTGTGTATAGTTTCTTGTCCTTGGGAAAAGTATCTGACAGGGGATTGCACAATTTCCTGAGAGGATACTAAAAAAGTACTAAAAACACTGCCACAAATGCTTTTGTTCTGTATGTAATGTCTTTGTGTAGAGTGCTGTCTTGGATCCTTATGGTTTTAGCTTATGTAGAAACAGCATTTTTAAAAGTTGCTCCACTGTCAAATAATGCTCTTCTTAAATTCATTGCTTCTTTCTTTATTTTATTTTTGGCTGCTTTGGGTCTTTGTTGCTGCGCGCGGGCTCTCTCTAGTTGCGGAGAGCAGGGGCCACTCTGTTGCGGTGTGTGGGCCTCTCATTGTGGTGGCTTCTCTTGTTGCAGAGCACGGGCTCCAGGTGTGCGGGCCTCTGTTGTTGCAGCACGCAGGCTCAGTAGTTGTGGTGCATGGGCTTAGCTGCTCTGCCGGCTGTGGGATCTTCCCAGACCAGGGCTTGAACCCGTGTCGCCTACATTGGCAGACAGATTCTTAACCACTGTGCCACCAGGGAAGTCCCAAATTCATTGCTTCTTAATCTCCACAAAGATTTATGAAAACCATTTATAGAAGTTGTTCAGGAAATTGGTCATAAATTCCAAATATATTTCATAAAAAAATAAAATTTTTGTTAGGTATATTTGGAAGAACCATGTAAATTATAGAGTACTGTGTGTTCCTTCCATAAGTATAAGGTCTGTTGGTTTCAGATTATTATCACTAACATGTGCTTACTATGTGTTAAGCACTGTTCTAAGTCCTTTACATAAATTAACTCATTTAATCCTCACAACTATCTTATAAGGTAGTTATTATTGTTATCACTGTTTTACACATGAGGAAACTGAGATACAGCAAGGTTACTAAGTAGTAACTTACTCAAGCTCCACAGTTAGGAAGCTGAGTTGCCCTGGATTCTAATTTAGTAGTTTGGCTCTGGAGTCTACGTTCTTAACCACTGCCCTAGACTATCTTTGATTTGAACGATCATTAAGGAAATAGTCATCAATTAGAACTTTTGCTACTGAATGTTAGACTTGTTGCAGAATAGCAGTATAGGAATTCCCCTGGATATTTTGTTAAAATCTAGTTTTCATTGTGGGGTTTAAGGTTATGTTGGCACAGTATTCTGGAATTTGAGTCCCTATAATGATGATAGAGCCAAAGAATGAGTACTTGATACTAAGTTTATTCTTTCATTTTATTATCTTTCAACTTTTCATCAATCAAAAGATAAAATTAACTACAATGTAAGCAGTTTATTTTTAAGTATTTAAAGTTATAAAGCTGTTATTAAACTAATGCTTAATGGAATACCTGACATAAAGGATTCTTGAATGAATAATGGGAATTAAACCAGATAATGAAGAAAAGTATTAAATGAAATGAGTCTATATAAAAATAATAGTTTTTAAGATAGTAAAGAAGTGATTCTAATTTCATATGCATCTCTGAAATAAAAGGAATTATAAAATAAAATCATAGCTTGTATCTTCCTTATTTATTGATGAAGGGAATCAGTCTTTATAATGCAAATTAAAAGTTGTTAACTAAAAACAAAGCAAAATTAATACTATAAGTTATTTATTGATTCAGAATTTTAGCCCAAGGTCAGGTTTGTGAAATTAACATATAATTTTAGTTTCCTGAAAGAAGTTTTTGATTGTTTAAAAAAAAAAAAGGATTCCAGAAATATATTCTTCATTTGAACTTCCTGAGAGAGTTAAATGTAAGTATTTACTTAATAAATATCAATTTTTGAGCTTTTCCTTATTCTTGAAGGAAAGAGTTGAAATAATTGAATGTCTAGAGACAGTTTTACACCGCTTTTTGTTTGTTTGTTTTTGCTGCACTGCACAGCTTGTGGGATCTCAGTTCCCCACCCAGGGATTGAACCTAGGTCCTGGCAGTGAAAGTGCTGCGTCCTAACCACTGGACCACCAGGGAATTCCCTATACTGCTTTGTTTTAAGTCATGTCTATTTGTGAACTCAAAGCTATTTAGAGAAGGATTTAAAATTTTTATCCTTTGTGAGATGGGTTGTAAACAAATTGGCAGATATTAGAAATACCATTACTCTTCTACTTTAGAGTACATATTTCTAGTTGAAGTTGGAAGAGAGAGAATTAGTCGATGTGTTTGCTAGTTAATTTTTTTTCAAAATGTGGTTGGTTTCCCATTGTCATAGCATTTTGATTGATTTTATAGAGGGAGTTGTGAAAGTGAATTTGTGTCAATTTGGCTCAAATATTTTTAAAAAGTTTTGTTTCTTGTGTATTTTATCACTTTTTTTCATAATGAGTTTAGATACACCAGTATTTTAACATTGGCTTTTAAAAATCATGACACTAAAAACACATATTATGTTTAACAATACTGCAGAAAATAAAAGTTACTTTTATTAAATTTCCACTTATACAAAGTTTGTATGTAAGACATGTATTTACAATTAAGGATAACGAACTCTTAAATTTTATATTCTCAGCCCAAGATATTTTTGAGCTTCAGTAAATAGAAACCATAATTTATAAAATAGATTGTGTATACCTACCATGAATTACCTTACTTTTGATTTCTGAATGGGACAATAGTGAAGGTAGTAGTTTTATTTTGCAGTGTGGAAGATGATTTCATTGCCTGATTTTCTACCCATTTTGTCCTGTGTGTGTTGTCAGGTCAGATGTTCTCAACCAAGAGTCTTAAAAAATCACTCCATATGTGAGAAAATTATTTCCCTTATAGCTGCAAGTCCAGATATGAACTTTAAAAAGCATGTAAGCAAGTTGTGCTTAAGTGTTGCATTTCAAAGGCTGCCTTAAATTTAGAGGGTTGTGTATCATGGCATTGTAGCATATGTAGTGTCAAAAGCATGAGATCTGTACCTTATTGTCCTATCCATAAAGTGAGAATGCTACCGTTGCTTATTTTACAGGGTTGTTGTCAGGATTAAATGAATTAATATGTATATGTTATTTAAAACACTTCCAGGCACATAGTAAGTGTTAAATAAATGCTAGGGGTGTGTGTGTGTGTGTGTGTGTGTGTGTGTGTGTGTGTGTGTGTGTGT
>NW_020837972.1:2712479-2718005 GCF_003676395.1 Aethalodelphis obliquidens
TGTGTGTGTGTGTGTGTGTGTGTGTGTGTGTGTGTGTGTGTGTGTGTTGTGTTTTGTTGTTGTTATTACTATTGTTGACCTAAAACAAATAGACTGCCAGATATTTCTCCAGCAAAGATGAGTTTATTTGGGATCAGCAGAGAATTGCAGTTTGGGGTGGGCATCCATGGTGAGCACGCATGGCAAGGAAAGGAGAACACTTCTATAGAGAGGAAGTTGGGAGGACAGTAGTAAAGGAGTCCATGGCTTTTCAGTGGTTGTGTCCTTGCCAGGAAAGAAGAGGAACCTTTCTTCTTCCTGTTGGGCTCTGCTATCGTTACAGGGTATGGGAGCTCCCCTTTCTGGTCTCCCAACTCCATTTAACTGAGGTTTCTTTCCTGGGTGTAGTATCTCATGTTGGAGGGAAAGTGCACATATTGGAAAGTTAATTATGTCATATTTGAGTAACAAGGAGGGCTAGGAGGGAAAACTCTCAGGTACTTTTTATCTAAAATCCATATGTCGTCAAGATCACAGACACTGGAGATCATCTGAAGTGCTATGTTATCATCAAAGGTTTGGTGGCAAACTTTCAACAGGCTTGGTCCAGATATCTTGGGAAAGCTGTCTCATCAGATGTCATCTGCTTCAATTCCAGGAAATCTTTACTTTCAGATCACCAGATGATGGTGCAGGTCCATTCAGGGTTGGTGCTTTCTTTAGGTGTGTCGCATGAATCCAAGAGTCTGTTCCTTGAAATTTGGTGATATAAGGGTTGGTTAGCAGTACCTGATAGGGGGCTCTGCAGTGAGGTTGAAGAGAGCTCTTCTGGAGGTGTCTTTTCCAGTAGATGAAATCTTCAGGTTTCAAGGTGTGGTGCTTAAGTATTTTGTCTCCGGAGAGTGCACTATGAAAAGATTGCTCTACCAAAGCACGGTTATTTTTATTTATTTATTTATTTACTTATTTATTTAATGACATGCTACTTAAAAAAAAATAAATTTATTATTTATTTATTTATTTTTGGCTGCATTGGATCTTCGTTGCTGCACATGGGCAGAAAGTTGCTGTGAGCGGGGGCTACTCTTCGTTGTGGTGCACGGGCTTCCCATTGCAGTGGCTTCTCTTGGTGCAGAGCATGGGCTCTAGGCACGTGGGCTTCAGTAGTTGTGGCACGCAGACTCAGTAATTGTGGCCTACGGGCTCTAGAGCGCAGGCTCTGTAGTTGTGGCGCATGGACTTAGTTGCTCCGTGGCATGTGGCATCTTCCTGGACCAGGGATCAAACCCATGTCCCCTGCATTGGCAGGTGGATTCTCAACCACTGCGCCACCAGGGAAGCCCAGAATGGTTATTTTTAATACAAGCGATTATACCTTTGCAATATTGGAGTATCTCTTCTTTTATCAGTTGTGCATCAAAAGAATCAGGAGCCAAGTGCATTAGGCATCCTGTGACTATCTCAAAGGTTAAGAGTTTATGAATTCCAAAAGGGGTGGATTCCAAAAGGGGTGGATCTAAGATTTAAAAGAACCAATGGCAATGCTTTTGACCAAGGTATTTGGAGAGCCTCTACAGATTTTTCCAGTTGAGTCTTAATAAAGCCCTTAGTGCATTTGACTAAAGCAGAGGATTGAGGGTGGTAAGCACAGTGAAAGTATTATACAACTGGCCAAACTGCACAAACTTGTCCAAGTACCTGGCCATTAAATGGGTTCCTGGATCACTATGAAGTTTGAGAGGCGTTCTCTAGGTAGGGATAATTTTTTCCAAAAGGACTTTTTAGCCATAAAGGAGGCAGTAGCCTGTCTGCCAGGGAAGCCTTCAGTCCAGTGTGATAACATACAGACCATAACTAAAACATATTTATATCCATGAGACAGAGGAAGTTGTATGAAATCCATTTGCCAGACCTCAAATGGTCCATTAGGCAGTTTAAAATGTCTGAGAGCAGTACGAACAGGCTTCCCTGGGTTGTACTTCAGATAAATGGGACAAGTGAGGTAGGCACTTTTGGTGGCCTTATTAATGATTTCTTACCAATATTGATTCACAAAGGCTATCATTTTGTCAGTAGACCAATGGTTTATTGCGTGTGCAATGGTGAGGACTGGGAATTTTAGAGCCTCTGGACTTGGTTATTATTTGGTCCAAACCAGAGCTTTCTGTTTTTATCAAGTCAACAGTTGTTGAGTTTCCAGTCTTGTTTTTCTTTTTCTGAGGCCAATTGTTGGGCTTCTCTAGCCAGTTTTTCTAAGTTATCATTTGGAGAAATATCCCTTTCGACCATGACACAGGTTTGGCTATTGTTGGTTCCTTTAAGGGCAGCTTTCCTTGCGGAAATATCAGCAAGGTGATTTCCCTTAAATTTCAGAGAGTCAAGTTTAGAATGCCCTGGAATCTTAATAATAGCTAAAGTGGTAGGTAAAAGTATTGCATCCAGTAATTCCTGAACATAGGAGCCATTTTAAATTTTATTTCCACTGGAAGTAAGAAAGCCATGTTGCTTCCACTACATTTCAAAAATCATGAGTTATTTAAGCACATCTACTCTTAATATAAACATTGGCAGTTTTGTCATTGGCTAAAGTATGGGCATACCTCATTTTACTGTGCTTCACTTTATTGCACTTTGCAGATATTGCATTTTTTACAAATTGAAGGTTTGTGGCGATTCTGCATTGAGCAAGTCTGCCGGCGACATTTTTTCCCAACAGCATTTGCTCACTTCATATCTCTGTGTCACATTTTGGCAACTCTCACAATATTTCAAAATTTTTCATTAATTTTATATTTGTTATGGTGATCTGTGATCTTTGATGTTAGTATTGTGATTGTTTGGGGGCACCACGAATTGCGCCCACATAGGATGTTGAACTTAATTGATAAATGTTGTGTGTATCCTGACTGCTCCACTCACTGGCCGTTCTTCTGTCTATCTCTGTCTCCTTGGGCCTCCCTATTTCCTGAGACACAATAGTATTGAAATTAGGCCAATGAATAAACCCTTCGGTTGCCTCTAAGTGGTCAAATCAAAGGAAGAGTTGCAAATCTTTCACTTTAAATCGAAAGCTAGAAATGATTAAGCTTAGTGAGGAAGGCATGTCTAAAGCTGAGATAGGCTAAAAACTAGGCCTCTTGTGCCAGTTACCCAAGTTGTGAATGCAAAGGAAGAGTTCTTGAAGGAAATTAAAAGTGCTGCTCCAGTGAATACACAAACGATAAGTAAGCGGAACAGCCTTATTGCTGTTATGAAGAAAGTTTTAATGGTCTGGATAGAAGATCAAGCTAGCCACAGCATTCCCTTAAGCCAAAGCCTAATCCAGAGCAAGGCCCTAACTCTCTTTGCTTCTGTGAAGGCTGAGAGAGGTGAGGAAGCTGCAGAAGAAAAGTCTGAGCAAGTAGAGGTTGGCTCATGAGACTTAAGGAAAGAAGCTGTCTCCATAACATAAAAGTGCAAGGTGAAGCATCAGGTGCTGATGTAGAAGCTTCAGCAAGTTATCCAGATCTAGCTAAGATAATTAATGAATGTGGCTACACTAAATAGTAGATTTTTGATGTAGATGAAACAGCATTCTATTGGAAGAAGATGCCATCTAGGACTTTCATAGCTAGAGAGAAGTCAGTGCCTGACTTTAAAGCTTCAAAGGACAGGCTGACTCTTATTAGGGACTAATGCAGCTCGTGACTTTAAGTTGAAGCCAATGCTATTTACTATTCAAGAAATCCTAGGGCCCTTAGGAATTATGCTAAATCTACTCTGCCTGGATGACAGCACATCTGTTGACAACATGGTTTACTGAATATTTTAAGCCCACTGTTGAGACCTACTGCTCAGAAAAAAAGATTCCTTTCAAAATATTACTGCTCATTGACAATGCACCTGTTCACCCAAGCACCCTGATGGAGATATACAATGAGATTAGTGTTGTTTTCATGCCTGCTAACAAAACATCATTTTGCAGCCCATGGATCAAGGACTAATTTTGACTTTTAGGTCTTATTATTTAAGAAATACGTTTTGTAAGGCTGTAGTCACCATAGATGGTGATTCTAATGATGGATCTGGGCAAAGTAAATTGAAAAACATTCTGGAAAGGATTCACCATTCTGGATGCCATTAAGAACATTCATGATTCATGGGAAGAGGTCAAAATATCAACATTAAAAGAAGTTTAGAAGAAGTTGCTTCCAACCCACATGGGTGACTTTGAGGGGTTCAAGACTTCAGTGGAGGAAGTAACTGCAGATGTGGTAGAAACAGCAAGAGAACTAGAATGAGAAGTAGACCCTGAAGATGTGACTGGATTGTAGCAATCTCATGATAAAACTTTAACAGATGAGGAGTGTTTCTTATAAATGAGTAAAGAAAGTGGTTTCTTGAGAATCTACTCCTGGTGAAGAAGCTGTGAAGGTTGTTGAAAGTGACAAAGGATTTAGAATATTACATGAACTTAGCTGATAGAGCAACAGCAGAAATTGAGAGTATTGACTCCAATTTTGACAGCTCTACTGTGGGTAAAATGCTATCAAACAGCACTGTGTGCTACAGAGAAATGGTTCGTGAAAGGAAGAGTCAATTGATGAGGCAACCTTCACTGTGGTCTTATTTTCAGAAACTGTCATGGCCACCCCAGCCTTCAGCAACCACCACCCTGATCAGTCAGTAGCCGTCAACACTGAGGCAAGACCCTCCACCAGCAAAAAGATTACCACTCACTGAAGGCTCAGACAATGGTTACCATTTTTAGCAATAAAGTATTTTTAAATTAAGGTATATATAGATATATTTTTGGACATAATCCTATTACACACTTTATAGACTACAGTTTAGTGTAAACATGACTTCTAAACGCACTAGGAAACCAGAAAATTCATGAAAAATGCACTAAACGCACTAGAAAACCAGAAAATTCATGTGACTCGCTTTGTTTTGATATTTGATTTATTGCAGGGGTCTGGAACTGAACCGGCAATGTTACCAAAGTATGCTTGTATAAGCCCACCACATTTTGAAAGATGTCTGGCAAAAACAATAGAGTAGTTGCTATCAAGACATTATTTCTGATAACAGATAGCAGAATTGGTTAACCAGCATAACCTTTGATTCTCTGTAGCAAGGAAACCTTGATCACTGCTTCCTACTGTTTTGTGGATTCTAAGGGAGGTCATGGTTCAATTCATATGTAGACCATCTGTAGACTGAGTAAATAAAATAACTTGTTTACCCATGCCTCTGTTTTTTTTCAAATATGTATAGATACTGTATTTTTTTTTACTTTTTAATTTAAAAATTTTATTTATTTTATTTAATTTTTTGCTGCATTGGGTCTTCGTTGCTGCGTGTGGACTTTCTCTAGTTGCGGTGAGCGGGAGCTACTCTTCTTTCTGGTGTGGTGGGCTTCTCATTGCGGTGGCTTCTCTTGTTGCGGAGCATAGGCTCTAGGTGTGCAGGCTTCAGCAGTTGTGGCACGCGGGCTCAGTAGTTGTGGCGTAAGGGCTCAGTTGCTCTGCGGCATGTGGCATCTTCCCGGACCAGGGCTCGAAC